>NC_056750.1:468886134-469186134 GCF_019279795.1 Protopterus annectens
ACACACACACACACACACACACACATCACAAATTCATCCACACCCACTGACCTTACTAATTATTCAGTTAAATACAAAATAAACTTTCTAATTGCTAACTGAATAATAATACATAAAGTCATGCTACTAAAATCCTTATTTTAGTATAACCTTCTATATTTTAAAAAACACTTAATATTAATCATTTCATTAAGTCCTGTTGTTTTGTGAGCCTCTAATTTAATTTGCCAACTTGTTTCCCTTTGTTCTAAAATATTAAAGTCTCCTCCGCTTAAATCAACCTTTCCTTTCTCAATAATAAAAAACAGAAATTTCTTATACTTATTGCATTACACTGTATGCTTGTAAAGAGTACTATTAAGATCTTTCTTTTTGATGTTGTAAACATGCTCTCTTATTCTTTCAAATAAGGCTCTAGTGGTCATTCCAACATAAAAAGCTGTGCATCCACTACACACCACGATGTATGCAACCCTTTTTGTTTCACAATTACAACATCCTGGTACCTTCAGTGTGGGTGGAAATGTTTCTAAAGACACAAAGGGACCTTTATGTACCTAAAAAAGTTACAGTCCCCACATTTAAACATCCCCATGGCCTTACCTTTAAACCCATTGTCGGTAAGATACATGGAATTATAATTTTGCAAACACCCCTTTAAATTAAAATTATTTTTGTAAACAAAATTAGGTCTCAACCATACTACTTTGAAAAATTATCTGTTTCCCTGCAGAATCTTCCAGTTAGTTTGAATGATTTTGCATATATCCATACAATCTGTTGTCATATCTAAACTTCAAACCAACTTTTTACCATTGGCTTCAACACTATTGCTGTTTGTGTAACCTTGAAAGCCAAATTTTAAAATAGGAGGATAGTGGATCTAACATTTATTAAATATATCTTCCTTTAAATAAATTAAATATTTCCTGTCATACCCCCTTTCCATGAATAACTCTATAATAAAATGTAATTCTTTACATAACATTTCATCATTGCTAGTTATTCTACTAGCTCTTATTAATTGTCCTTTAGGTATGTTTTTCTTTATAAAATGTGAGTGATTGCTATTAAAATGTAGGTACCCATTAGTGAAGGTATTATTTATATATACACTACTTTCAAAATTCTAGATATACATCCAAAAAGTTAACTTTTGCACCACAGTCCCCTAATACAAACCTTAAAAACTCAGAACTGGAATTAATGTACTCTACTAAATTTTTGGCAGCGTTTCTGTTAACTTCAATAATGAAAAGCACATCATCTACAAATCTTTTGTAAAAATAAATGTTATAATTTTCTCTAGCAACATCTAAAACTTTGGTCTCCCACCAACCCATGACAATATTTGCATACAGTGGGGCTGCTGGAGAACCCATGGCAACTGCTTTCTTTGGTTTATAATACTTTTTTGAATAAAAAAATAATCATTTGTCAACATTATTTCCAATAAATCACAATAAAAATTGATTTTATGGTTGGGGAGGTCAGTGTACTTATTCAAAAATTCACAAACGTAACTCACCCCTAATTCATGGGGAATGGATGTAAAAAGTGAAGTCACATCAACAGTAAAATAACATGTTTCTCATTGTCAAACTCAAATACAATAGAAAATTATCTTACTTTATTAAGAAAGTCCCATGAGTCTTTTAAAAAATAATTTATATTTTGCATCATGGGGTTTAAAAGGGAATCAATGACCAGAGATATCTTCCATTACACAATTAGAGGAGGACACAACTGGTGTAAAAGGGGGATTTCTCAAATCCTTGTGAATTTTTGGAATACCAAATAAGGTTCCAAATTTAAGTTTTTCTATCACACAAAAATTGTACATGACTACATCCATGTTACCATTCATCAGATTATCATATAGGAACACTTGGATCCATTTATAAGCTTTCAAAACTTCGCCCATCTGTACTTCAACAAATTCTGTTTGATTACTTAACATATTTTCCATTGTATACAGAATATGTTGAAATGCAGATGGAGGCTGTATTTTTTGCCTTTGAGAGGGCAGTGATGATTTGCTCCCTACAGATAAGGGGAGGGGGACAGGTGCTGCGGATGTCCTGATTTACTGATGGGGGACAGAGGGGTGACGTTTTCACTGAACCTGTCTGCCAGCAGGTTGGCTATACCTACAGCATTTGTATATGTAGTGTCCTTGAAGATCAGTTCTGATCAGATCAGAGTGCTTACTTTCAGAATCCGGACATATGTGATGAAGGCCTTATGATTGTCTTTATTAGATGTGGCCAGTTTGGACTCTAAGTTTGCTTTGGAGGATTTTACTAGTGCTCTTATTTGCTTGTTCAGGCTAAGGAGAGATTGCTTCCATTAGTGCCTGCTCCTTCTTGGTCCTCGACAGAATTTTTTTTTCTTTTTATTATAGAGTTTATTTATTGCAGATGTCCATCAAAAAGGTTTACCCTTCCTTGAGGAGGAGGATTTTGTCCTGTTGGATATTCCTGATTCCACACAACTATATAAATGCTTGTATCATACTTTGGTGTAGGTTTGGACATATGTGCCAGTTCCTATGGAGGGGAAGGGTGCTGTGTACCTTCCTTCAGGAGGTTGTAATCAGCTTTGGAGATGTTGATGTGTTTGACCCTAGCTAGAGGGGGTTGGGGAGATGATGACTTTGAAAGTGACTGCTTTGTGGTCGGTCCTTACCAGGGAGGATGACACTGTAGGGATGCTGCAGTGGTTATTCATGTTGGTTAATACCAAGTCCAAGATATTATCACCTCTTGTGGGGGTGTCAACCAGCTGGTCCAAGGCATTTACATGGATGAAATCAAGGAATCTCTGGGCATTTATGTTTTGGCATGAGTAGTTCCTCCAATCTATGGTTGGATAGTTAAAGTCACCAAGGATCAGGGTAAAGGGTTGAATCTTGATAGATTCGATGAGGTCCAGATAGGTAGAGTGGGCATCTTGAGTCAAAGTTGGGGGCCTGTAGCTAGCTATGATTTGAATAGGGGTCTTTTCAATGGTTAACTGCACCTGGAGTGTCTCCTGTGTGTCATACTGTTTGACCAGCATGGAGATGTGTATGTCTTTAAAACATATTGCAAATCCACCTCCTTTTGCTGTGCTGCCCATGGTTTTGGGTCTGAATGTATGATAGGATGAGTAACCTGGTATGGGTGGGGTGCTCTCTGCAGCTTTGAACCAGGTTTCTGTGACTGCACAAATGTCAGCATCTTCCAGGGATAAGAATGCTTGCAATGAGTGCAGTTTCATGCTCAGACTCCTAGCATTTAGTAGCATGATCTTTAATTTGTTTTCTGCATGTTGGTAGTTTTGATCTCATGGCATTGTCTAAAAAGGCACTATGGGAGAGACAAGAGCCTTTGCCAGAAGCCTGAACTCCAAGGGAGACAGACGCAGGCCATCTCTGGCAAAGCATCATGGTTCATAGGTAGGTACTATGCTACCTGCCCGAGGGCATTTATAAGCCTAGCCAGAGTGTGTCAGCTTTTGCCACCCCATTGATTAACTGATCCTCTATCAAGCAGAGCCAATGAAGTGATCCCAGGGGTATATTTTCTGTTACCCATCCACTCGTCAAGGTTTCTCTTGAAGAGTGTTAGTGAAGGGCTAAGCCTAATGTAGTTTGGAATTTTATTCCAAAGCATGGGGAGTCTCTGTGACAGGAATCTATCCCTCCAGCATGTTATATTTATTGTTGTGGCAAAGTTTAGCTCACTAGAGCATGTGGCTCACAGTGACTTGGATTTCTTTAGGTGGAGCGTGTCCATCAATTCTGAGTTGGACATGGCTTTGTAAGTCAGGCAGAGATCACCTCTGAGTAAGCGATATGCCACTGAGTACAGCCAGAGTTTTTTCAGTTGGGCTGCATAGGACATATATTTGAGGCCAGTAATCCTCTTGATGAGGTACATTTGTGATCTTTCCAGCTGTTGGAAGTGTCTTGTGAGGTACATCCCAAATGGGACATTGCACTCTATGATGGGTCTGATGAGTGATGAGTAGAGGGGCACTGTAACCTCTTTATTTCTAGATGCGAACCCTTTAGTAATTAGATGGGCCACATAGAAGGATTTCCTCACTACTTTGGCAATATGATTGTCAAAGGAGAGATTACTATCTACCTGGATCCCCAGATCTCTTATTACCTCTTCTGTATTAAGGGGGCTGCCACCTATGTGGTAATTCATAGATGTTTTGTTTTTCCCAAACAGGATGATTATGCATTTTTTGGCATTTAGCTTGAGGCCATGACTTTGACACCAGGTGCCCGTCTCAGTAAGTCCCTTTTGGAGGATGTCTGTGTCAGCCGGAGAGTCAATTATGGCTCCCAGTTTGCAGTCACTGGCAAACTTGGTTAGCCATAGTCCTCCTGTGTTTGCCCGTATTTCTGAGAAGTATATGCCAAACAGTAGGGGTCCCAAGACCGAGCCTTGCGGGACACCACTTGTGACTGGTTTAGAGTCGGACCTGGAGCCCACTATTCTTACCATGTGAGCTCTGTCTGTAAGCCAGTTGGCAACCCATTTGTGACGTTGGGGTTTATGTTCAGGCTGGTGAGTTTTTCTGTAATACCTGAGTGGGGAATGGTGTCAAAAGCCTTGGCGAGGTCAAGGTAGGCTGTGTGAGCCACCTTTCCCTCGTCTATGGCCTTGTTGACTGTCTCAAAGAAGTCAACCAGGTTTAGTAGGCATGATCTGCCCTTAACAAAGCTAAACTGGGTCGGGTCAAGTGTTTGAAGGTTCCCAATGTCTTTGTTAATGAGTTCCATGATGATGCACTCCATAGCCTTGCAGACCAGGCTAGTCAGGCTTATGGGGCGATAGTTACTAGGGTCAGTTGTGGCCCCTCCTTTGTGGAGTGGAATAACCATTGCTGTGCACCATTCTATGGGCACATAGCCTGTGGATAGGCTGAGGTTGAACAGCGTGTTTAAGTGGGGGGCTTAGTTCGTTCTGTAGTTCATGCAAGACGCAGCCTGGGACACTATCTGGCCCCATTGACACTGTGTTTTTGGCTTTTGAAAGGGCTGTGTCTGTGATTTCTGGGACACTACACTTTTCCAGTATTTTTGTAGGCCCTTTTGGGGGTGAGAGGGGGGTGAAGTTTGCACTGAATCTATCTGCCAGGATGTTGGCAATATCAGTAGGTTCAGTATATTTTGTGCTATTTTGCACTAGTTCAGTGCATATGGTCTATTGATCATGTCTTCCCAATCTGCTAGGTACTGGATCCCTTTGGAATGACACCAGAAACTAAGACAATTATTAAAGGCAATCATTTTCTGTTTCTATTGAGGCATCATTCTGCATAAGGCTAGGAACATACCTGCCTGGGACACATTCAGTGAGCTTGATCACATCTCTCTTCATATAGTCCAGGGAGTTATGTCTCAAGTCATTCACACCAACATGGACTATGACAGAGTCATAACAGTACCTGTTGTCGAGCGACTTGAGTGCATGGATGATGTGGAAAATTCTGGCACCTGACAAACAACTAACCATGACTTTCTCTTTATCTAGCCTGGTGAGAGGCACATCTGTGTGTCCCACAATGGGGTCTCCTATGACTAATATGTTGGGTTTATGTTTAGCACAATCCAAAAAAAGAACTCGCATGACAGGCAGGTACAAGGCCAAAATAGATAACTCAAAGTCAAAAAGGCAGCCAGCACCCAGAATGAAAGTATCCATTAACCATTTATTCATGTGTTCTGACCCAAACAAAAAGACCGGTTTTGGCACACAGCCTTCTTCAGTGATCACTGAAGAAGGCTGTGTGCCGAAACCGGTCTGTTTGTTTGGGTCAGAACACATGTATAAATAGTTAATGGATACTTTCATTCTGGGTACTGGCTGCCTTTTTGACTTTGGGTTTATGTTTAGGCCTTAGTGGCTGTGAGACACAGGTGTGTGGACTATGGACTATGTGTGGTGGGCAGTGGAGTTTGCATGTGTTTTTGCCTTGGAGGTCTTTTGTTTGGGTATGTTTGTGTTGAGGACCTCCGCATATGTGGGTGTGTGTTGTGTAGGTGTGGGTGGTGTTTGAGGTGTGGTGTTTGTGTTGACAACCTTCTCGGTACTATGTATACTGGCTTGTGACGGAGAGAGCATACATTATAGGTTCTTAATGTAATTGCATCTCTCACAAATTCTGTTCCTAAGTAATAGTAGTAGAGGGTTGTCATGTACATGAGGCAACTGCTACACTGTTTCAGGATGCTCATATCACCCAGAAGAGAAACCACAGGAAATTGTCCAGCAATATTTGTCAGAATCTGATGGAGAGGGGCCAGAGAGAGCTAAGGGGGTAAAGGGTGGAAGGTCTAAGAGGAGTACTACTAGGTGATCACACAACTGGTACTAAGGGAAAATTTGTAGCTGGAATACCTTACAATAGATTAAAAACAGTGCAGCTGTGGTGAGTGAGGGTCAAACCAGTCTAAACCAGCTTAAATGTGGGGTTTAAATACCACAAAAAATAGAAGGTTCTAGTAATACATAAACCTAACCAATCCTTCTAGTTCCTATATCATTTACCAGCCTCTTCCAGACATGATCCAGGCAGCCCTGCTACTCTCACTAGCAGAGGAGATAGGCCCCTACCAACACAAGATGGCTGCCAGAAACACAGCAGGCAAATACAAAATGGCTGCCAGAAACACAGAAGGCAAAAACAAACAGCTCTGGATACAGCAAATCTTGTAGCCCGACTATGCTACTCAAGTTAAGGGTAAGAACACAATACATCTCACAACAAGCACAGATGACCTACTTACAGACAAAAACAGAACTCACAGTATGAAAAAATACAGTTAAACAGTAATGAAATGCAATAAATGCAGTTAAACAGTAATGAAATGCAGTAAATAGCAATGAAATACAGTTAAACAGTAATGAAATGCAGTTAATCAGTAAAGTGCTTTAAAACAATGCAAATGTGATAAATAAGCTCAATCACAACAGTAAAAAAACAGCTCAAATAAAGTAGCAATTCAGTAGAATACTATCATCAATTTAATCAGGCTATCAACAAGTAGTATCAAATGCAGCAATCTAAATGCAGTTGAACACCTAAGCACAAGCAGCAAAATGAAATAGGAAGAGGCATACATATATGTGTGTGTGTGTATTTTTTTTAGTAGAAAATGAGGAGACAGAAGATAATTCAAGGTTAAGAAGCTAAAGGGGTGGGCTTTCACAGCTGATCTCATTGTATTCAGTAGAATGAGCTGATGCAATGGAACTGGGAGGAGTGTCCAATATTGCATTTATAGTAGAAGCGTGCAACTCAAAAGCCACCAAGATCTGAACAGAGGTGAGGCTTCAATTTACTTTATTTATTTATTTTATTTATTTATTTTATTTTATTTTACATTTGTTGACCGGGCTAGTCTAACTGGATATATGTCCATTTTCAGTAGAGGCCTGGGGAGAAAAGCTCCAATGGAATATTACATGGTTATACAGCAATAAGCAATACATGATTAGAATTAATAAACAAGGTTAGTTATTATGTACAACTATGATAGGAGCAAACAGAGAGAAATACAAAAGTCTAAAAGTCTAAAACAAAGAAATCATAATAAAAATCTTTTTTTTTTTTTTTTTTTTTTTTTGTGGTCATACTGTGCATAAGAGATAAATTTCTTTACATAGATATAATGTAAAGAAAAGTTGTAAGGGTAAAGGGTGAGAAAAGAGACAAAGTAAGGGGAAGGTTAATCTGGGTTGGTACAGGGGCAAAGCCATTGACTCTTCAGATGTATAATCAGTTGTCTTTTAAAAAGTGAGAGTGTAGACAAGGATGTGATATCAGAGGGTAGTTTGTTCCACCTTTTTCCAACAGAGTTGGAAAAGAGGCAATCCCCAGCTGAGTTATTAAGTTTGGGGGTATGAACCAGTAGTTTGTTAGAGGAGCGTAGCTGTTTCATGCTATTGTAAGGTGTTACAAGGTTAGAGAGTATTGGTATTTTACTTGGTTGGTAAAGGACTTTGTGAGCTATTAAGAGCTGTTGAAGTATTAATTTGTTAGGAAATTCTAGCCAGCCTAGTTGTCTTAGGTTCAGGCAATGGTGAGTACGAAACTGGGATCCTGTAGCAAATCTAGCAATATTGTAGTAAGATGTAGCAAGTTTCAAAGGTTGCTTTTGGAGAGATTAATATAGATGGGGGAGGCATATAGAAGAGTTGAGATAAGGTGAGATCTAGCTAAGATGGTTCTTGTTTCATGTGTAAGGAAGGGTTTGATTCTGTAAAGGGAACCAATTTTTTTGTTAACTACTTTTATTGTGTTGTTGATCTGTGAGTCAAAGCTTAGATTATTGTCAATTATTATTCCTAGTAATTTTGTAGTTGAGTCAGGAGAAATGAGAGTGCAACCAGTTGATGTGAGAGAGAAATTAAGTGGTGTACATTTACGGGAAGGTGAGAACAGTAACAGTTTGATTTTCTTGGGGTTGAGGAGAAGGCAACGATCAGAGAACCATTTTTCAATTGTAGAAAAGGCTTTTTGGGTAAGGGACTGAAGTTCAGTTTGAGAAGTGGCAGAGCAGATAATAGTAGAATCATCTGCATATTGTGCATATTGTATGCAGGTGGTGTTAGGGATAGCTGATTGGAGGTCGTTGATAAAGATTGAAAATAAGAGGGGGCCTAGGATAGAGCCTTGGGGTACTCCTAAAGAGGTAGGAAGGAGATTAGATATTGAATTTTTCCAAAGCACTGCCTGCTGTTGGTTATCTAGGTAGGATGTAAACCATGTTAAAGAAGGGGTGTCAAGTGAGAGGGATTTTAGTATGTGCAGGAGGAGTTTATGATTAACCATGTCGAAAGCTTTAGATAAGTCAATGAAGATTGAAGATGTTAGATAATTTTTGTTGCGGTTGTGGTTAATGGTGTTGGTAAAGGAGAGTAAGGCAGTAGTAGAACTGTGGGAAGGTCTGAATCCATGCTGGCAGTTAGCAAGTAGATTGTTTTGGAGGAGGTGATTAAAAAGTTGTTTGTGGATACATTTTTCCAAAATTTTAGCTAGGGGTGATAGTAGTGCTATTGGGCGATAGTTTGAAAGGTCTTTACAGTTCCCCCCTTTGTGTAGTGGGATAATGTGAGATATCTTCCAGATAGAAGGGAAGATTCCTTCGTTAATAGATCTATTTATCAGAATAGAAATAGGGTAAGCGATGGCTTTGGCTCCAATTTGCAAAAATTCAGCAGGAAATTTGTCTGCAGAGGGAGTGGAAGGTTTCAGTTTTTGAAGGCGAGATAAGACAAAGGATGTAGATATAGGTTGTAATTGAAAATTAGGTGTAGTTTTTACTAAGCTTAAAAAACAGTTACACACTTTTAACTAAAACAATATTTGGTGCATATCTGTTTATCAGAAGTGCAGAAAACAGTTGAAAATAAGCACTTATCTTTTGTAGCCTCATAGCAGATTTTTGGAAAACAGCAGAGCAATGGCAGAAGGACTAACTCACTGCACCTTTGTACAAATAAGCCAAAATGTATACCTGCACCCTATTTTGAATCCAGGACATTCACACCTGCAGACCAGTGCATTAACCCACCAACCCACACAGCTGTTAAAGTTTGCATCCCCTGGCCTAGAACCCAGGACCATCTACACTATAGTCTAACACTCTACAGATGTCACCACAAGATTTTGGCAACATATTACATGGTAGGAGTAAGTGACTATCAGCAAGTATGAGGCAGTTTGTGCACTGCCTCAGGGTGCCTAGCAAGCTGGCAAGAGAAGTTATAAAGGTAGACTGTAGTTCTCCAATATCTGGTATACAGTGGCAAGGTACTACCTATATAATAAGTGAGCTAGAGTTATGACTACAGCAGGCCTTAAATAAGATCTCCACAGAAATGCAATTTTTTTTCAGAAATGTTATCTTCCTTACCTCTAATCCAACACTAAACATGCCACATACAGAAAAGCATAATTTAAAAATTACTGCATCTGTTTTATGCATGAAATTGTTTGCCTTTCCTATGTTTGTCTCATCATCTATTAATCATAAAGGCTAGAAGTGGATGAGTAGTTAGGTTAAGCCACTTTTTCTAACTACATAGCCATTAAGAAAACAATGAGCCAGATGTTGAGTCTGCCCAGATTCTGAAAGACCTCTTCTCAGTGTAAGTGACTTACTTCAGTGTAATGCCTATCTATAAACATGCTTACACAGGGATACAGATTCCAAAAGACCTACTCCTAGCCTGTTCTTGGTGAATGTGGTTACTTACACTGAGGGTAAGTATTTTGGAATCGGGCCCTATGTCTCTTAAACATTAGCATTTAAATGTACCTTATCAATCACTGATTGCCAGCACCACACCTCCTATAAATAATGTGCCTGGAGATACAGCTTGGAGTAAGAACTTTAAATGCAAGACTTTCACTGTTAGTTTTCATATGCAAATGAACAAAACTCCCCTCACACATTTACAAAGTAATTCTTTTTCCCCTTTAATCAAATTCTATGTGCCACAAAATAAGCAAATAGTTTATTTTACACTCAATTTTCTGCCAGAATTTGATTTTACGTTTTTTCTACTCTGCATTTTCTGCAAAAGTGAATGCTTTTCTGTGGTGTTTTATAACATTTTTGTACTGTGTACTGTGTTTGGCTGAGACAAGTCTGTGAGCTGGGGGAGGAAGACTTTAATTCTAGCTACAGAATTAAAAGCTGCAAATTCAGCACAAACCAGCCCAAATAACATCTGCTTTATTTATTTAGGTTCATAGGTGTGTACTAGGCTAATGGCCCTGCTGCCTTTACAAGCCTAGCCCATAGAAGTGCCCTGGTATCATGCCACCCGACATTAGTTCCCAGTGCCTCTATCAAGTAGAGCCACTGGAGTGATCCCCAGGGTGAACTTTCTATTTCCCATCCACTCATCAAGACTTTTCTTGAAGACGGCCAGTGAGGTCCTCTGCTTGACATGTATGGGAAGTCTATTCCAGACTATGGGCAGTATCTGGGTTATGAATCTGTCCCTCCAGCATGTTCTGTTGATTGTGGTAATGAGGTTGAGGTCTCTGGAGCATGTGGTGTGGAGGGATTTAGATTTCTTTAGATGTAGCATTTCTAACAGGGCTGGGTCAGACATGGCTTTGTAAGTCAAGCAGCGATTGCCTCTTAGTAGACGATATGAGACAGAAAATAGCTGGAGATTTTTGAGCCTGTCCATGTAGGACATGTGTTTAAGGCCTAGGATCCTCTTTGTGCGGCCTTTCCAGCTGTTGCATGTGTCTAGTGAGGTACATGCTAAATGGGGCATTATACTCAATGATTGACCTAATGAGAAAAGAGTAGAGAGAGATGATGACCTCTTTTTTCCTGGATGCAAAACCCTTAGTAATGAGATGTCCCACATAAAAGGACTTTCTGACCACAGTGGCAATGTGCCAGCCGAAGGAAGACTCATATCATTGAATCTCAAATCATTGAAAACTATAAAGCAGCTAGAAATAACATCCCAGGCACTGTTTACTACATTTATGCACCCCCTCCCCCAGTAAATTAAATATACCAACTCCAAGGTTGCACTACAGTGAGGTAGGAAATTACCTTTTTCCCCCACTGTAGTGCGACCTCGGAGTTGGTATATTTAAGTTATGGGGGGTGTGCATAAACATAGTAAAAACTCTGTGGGATGTTTTTTCTAGCTGTTTTATAGTTTTCAATGATTTGAGATTCGATGATATGAGTTTTCGACGAAATGAGTTTACGACAATTTGGTCTTGTTGATTTGAAATTCTATGAAATGATAATTCGATGATATGAAGTGGAACCAGTAGAATACATAGAGGGATATTGTCGGGTCCCATGGAAGCTGTATTCCTGGCCTTGGACAATGCAGCTTTAACCTGTTCTGCAGTAATGCTGGGTGCCTGGCATTCTTCCAGTATTGGGATTTGTCCTTTAGGGGGGAAGAGAGAAGTAAAGTTGGCACTGAATCTGTCGACCAGTATGTTGGCAATATCTGTTGGCTCAGTATAAGAGGTACCATTGTGCAGTAACTCAGAGCAAACCTAGGTATTGCTGTGGAGATTCTTGATATAACTATAGAAGGCTTTGTGGTTGTTTTTAGTGTCTGGCACAATTCTGCCTTCATAGCTGGCTTTAGAGGTTTTGATGAGGGATCTCAACTTTTTGTTGAGACTAATAAGGGAGTTTTTCCAGTCTTGGGACTTCACTTTTTTCTGCAACAGTTTCTTCCTTCTGTTGTAGAGTTTATTAATGGCAGGGGACCAACAGTTTGGCTTCCTTTTTTTGGAGGAGAGCATCTTGGTTCTGTTTATTTTATTTATTTACTATTTGGTAACTGGGTAGGTGGATTGGTCAAAAGGCACTGTTCAGCCATCCTGAGCTTTATATTAAAGGACTGATCAATTCACATAGTTGAAAAACTTTAGACAGTTCGCATACAGTTGTTACACAATTTTTATAAAGTAGAATGTTATACTGTTTTTATACATTTCTAATAAAGCAGCTGGTTTACTAATTTACATGGCTTGAAAAACAGGACTGTTTTAAATGGGGGACAGTTATTCACAGGGCTCAGATTTCTAACACTTGACCACTACAACTACAGCTGTTACTTTGAAGAAGAGCAATTAACACAGCAATATTTTCAAGCCTGTCAAACATTCCTTAAGTAGGCAGTCACAGTAACATTGTAAGCAGACAAGAGAGAAAATCATGGTAAATGATCCTCTCATCATAGGGTTTTGTCTCTGTCCCTCTAAAGAGGCATCAGGGATGTGAAAGCATTGACTCTCAAACAAAATCATGTAGTATGGTAACCCCTTTCAGGCCAGTTTGGAGTATAACAAATTAGAAAATAAAAAATAATAATAAACACTTACTTTGCTACAGGGACACTGGTAATGCAGGAAACTTCAAGATATGCCAAAAACATTTTTTCAGTTAAAGAACACAATTTTAGTTTTTTGGGTGCAATTCTCCTTTAATATCCTGCTTCATTTATTAATAATGTAGACTTTTTTTATGACTTTAACTATATACCTAGCAGTACCCTGCGTAATATATTGATAAAGTAGTTTTTATGAGTTTAACCATGTGGGGTAACTAATGATTTGCAATTTATAGAAGTATATTTGTTTTAGGAGTCTGCATGTCCTCCCTGTGGTCTCATGGGTTTCCTCTGGGTGCTCCGGTTTCCTCCCACATCCCAGGGACATGCTATAGGTGGATTGGACACTCTAAATTAGCCAGTAGGTGTGAGTGTGTGCATGTGTGTGCCTTCTGTGGAAGGTTGGGTGCCGGGCTGGCAACTCGACACCGTAAAACTCCTCTGCCAGTCATGAGCAGACAAGTGATCCACTGTGGCGACCCCTAACTGGGAAAAGCCTAAAGAAGAAGAAGTCTATTTGTTTTACTCTTGACCCTGTGTATGATAAGCCTTAATGTGGAGAATGGTGCCACTACACTAAGAAAGAGGGCTGCAGCTTGGTGCAGAAAGACATTTCTCTGCATAGCTGGTTGGTAGACTAGCAGGAGGTAATGGTAACACTCCTGGTGTGGTTTACCTGAGTGTTTGTATGGGATGTAATGGTTATTATGTGGGTAAGACTGAGAGGGCAATTAGGAAGAGAATTTATGAGCATTTATATGCTATTAATACAAATAATTATAACTATGCCCTTTTTAAGCACACTCTTACTTGCCTGGTGTTTTCTGGCTTCAAATTAGGCATTTTAGAAGTGGTAGTTAAAAATGCCGGGGGGAGGGGTAACTGGTCAAACCAGATTGAGAAGGCTGATTTCAAGTGGCAACTCCATTTAAATGTCTGCCAGCCCCCTGGCATGAATGAATATGTATATGTCAAGCCAATTTTAGTTGAAAGGGCTTTGACACTTTAATGAAAGTATTTTTACATTTTTCATGCAACTAGTTGTTTTTAATGTTCTGTCTTTTTAAGAAAGGGCTGTTTTATTAATTGGTGTAATTATACAAAGGATGTGAAGTTAAGCACTTTTGGTTGTGATAAAGTCTGCATTGAGACAGACGAAAGAGCTTACCTACTGGATTATTTACTGCTGGGAGTTTTGCTTGATCTACTGGATTATTTACTGCTTGGATTTTTGCTTGTCATTACACTTTTTACCTTCATTGGAACATTGGAATACTGATTTGTTTTGTGACTGCTGTGGGATTTTGGCTTCAGGTGTGGTGTTTGTTTTACCAGTTGCTTTTCTTCACCACTCTACGCACATTCTGGCTGTTGGTTGGTAGAGGTTGCAGTTTTGTGCTCTGGTTATGCAGCTATAAATACTAACCAACAATGCAACTTTATGTGGGAAAGAACATTGACTGTTTAGGGTATAGTTTAGTGACCAAATTATAAAAACAGCTACTTGTGACTATGGACTGTACTGTGCCCAGATGCTGTGCAAAATACAGCTCAGTGCAGCCCAACCAAATAAATCTCAGTGGTGTTTAAAACAAAGTTGCAGAAAAAAGCTTACAGCCTATTAAAATTAACTTTTTTTAATGCCTGGTATGACCAGCAACTGACCTTTTTCACAAGAAAAACAAGGTAAAGTTTGCAAAAGGAATCAAACACTGCAACAGCAGTGTTGTGCTAGTTACTTATAAAAGTAATTACTAGTTACTTTTAAGTGAAAGTAATATGTTACTGTTACTTATTACTTGTCTTAAAAGGTAATATACAACTACTACTAGTTACTAACTAAAGTAACTAGTTACTGTTGTGTTACTTTTATGTAAGTATAGTTTATCAATTCTCATATTCAGATTTACTCACATAGTACTTGTGTGTGAGGAATACATGCTTACTGCACATGAATATGAGTGCATTAAAGTCGTATGCACAGTGTTACAATAATGATGAATAGCATTTTACAGGTTACAAAGTCCCACAGACTAGTCTTTATAGTCAGAGAGTCACAATTTAATACTAAAACCAAAGTAAGCACAGCCAGCAACACAAGACTCATAACAAGTCTCAACCCACCAAATGTTCAACAATGTACATTAGGCTAATCTGCTAAAACAAATACTGAGGATGCAAAAATGCTTGCAGAAAATGTCATACACATCTAACTAGTCTGTTAACACAACAATGTCAACCAAAATATCACTTTATATAAGTATTCACAATGTCTACACATTTCTGTTGGCTCGAAGAAGGATCAACTTTTCAAAGTGTTCGTCAGTGAGTCTATTTCTTCTTGCAGTCAGCACTTGTTCACCAAGACTGAACAGGCATTCAACAGGTACACTAGCTGGCAGAGCTGTATTAGTATTCAGAAATATCTTCTTGACTATATAGGGTAATTGTTGAAAGAAGATATTTCTCTGGAAAGGTCAACCAGATGCATGTCCATCTGAGAAGATATGCTGACATTGGCCGGCGTTGACTCTCTGAAGTTGAAGAAGCTGTCTTTGGCAGTTAATGCAGAAGCTTCAAATTACCCATTTGCAGGTTTATCCAGTTTCAGCATGGCATCAAGGAGCAGAGCCTTGCCTCTGAGTTTCTGCTCTTCAGGGTCCATCCATCGCAAATGGAACTGTGGATGCACTGTGCTAGCCAGAATGTGCTCTTCACACTTCAGAAGGTGATTGAACTGAGCCTCAATGCCTTTAAGAAGAGCATCAACTAGCGGCACAACAAGCATCACACTCTGCCTGACTTCAGACAACTTGTTTTTCAGGCATGTAATGGTGGGGATCAGGATTTCCCATGAAGCTTTTCAGCTCTGACTGCAGGATTTTCAGAGCCATTGCCAGGGGCTGCATTGCTTGCACAAACTCAGCAACAAAGGTAATTTCTGCAGGCCTGAAGATGACAGATCCAATCTGTTCACATATCTCATTCAGCAAGCCTTCACCTTGAGTTGCAATGAGGTGAATTCTCTCCATCATGTAGAAAGTGGGATTCCATTGTGTTGCATTGGGAATAATCAATGCCAGATCACACTTATTTTGAGCCACCTCAGCAGTTTGGATGCTGTGACTAGCCTTGTTCCAATCAGCATAGCATTTGGCCATGGTGCTTTGCATGATCTTTTTATACTGTGCATCATTACAAGCAGATTCAGCATCTTGCATGGCAACTAGATTCAATGTGCGTGCTGCACATGTCAGATGGGGAGGCAGTGAGTAAATAGGTGTTCTTGCTTTGCCCTGACTGACTCAGCATGGCTATCATGCTGTTGTAAATCACTTCACCATCATCATCCTCATCTTGGGACAGAATGCTTGTAGTATCAGATCTCTCACATTCTGAGAAGACAGTGAAAGCCTTTACAAAATTGCTGCCATTGTCAGTAATTGTTGCACACACCTTTTGATCTATCTTGTGCTTGATGGGAATCTCAAGAGTTGATGCTATGAGATCATATGTATGTCTCCCCCTGTAATCTGCAGCATGACAAAGCAGCTGACTTTCTTTGAAGTGTATCACAGCCGATCCAGTGGGTCATGACACCAAAGAAACTATGATTCTGATGGTTCCAAATGTCAGCCGTAGTGTGCTGCACACTATCAATATTCATGCTGGAAGAAGCTGCAGGCATGTTCTTATCATTCATAAGCATATTCATGTTCTTTTCTATAAGATCATATATCTGCCAGATCTCTGTGTTTTTGCTTAAAGCTAAATCACTGTCTCAAAGCAAAATCTTTCTCACTGCATCATTATTAACACCACACACAAGCTTGTCCTTTTACAACTCATCTTTCAGATCACCAAATCTGCACATTTTTGACTTGCTTCTCAAGTCAGTTATATATGCTGCAAAAGTTTCACCAGGCTTTTGATCTCTTGTGTAAAATACTGCCTTTCTACTATAATATTTGTTTGAGGGTTGCACATTTCTCTAATTTTACGTTTTAAGCACTCATAATCTTCCCACGTTTCAGCCTGTATCACAATATGGCAGTCTTCCCCTTCTCTGCATAAACAGCAGGTGCATACACAAATTAATCTTCTCTCTCAGTGTCTTCTGAACCAGCTAAATTGAGCAGAATAAATGCTTTTGTATGTGCGTCTTTATCAGAAAAAGCAGCCTGCATGAAAATATCATATTCTTGCTCAAACACTCTCCAGTTTTCAGCAATATTATCATCAAACACGAGCGGATCAGGTCTATGAAATCCCTTTGCCATGCCAAAAAAGTGTCAAACACACACCAAGTACTTGTAATTATATTCAGCTGCACAACCGACTTTGAAATAACTACTCTTTGAAAAGTCTGTACTGTAATACTGCACACCCTGCCAACACTTTGCACACTTTAGATACATTGAATAGCTTTAGTTAATGTGAAAAAGTAGTACATTGTGAATAAATACAGTTGTTTTCTCTTTTTTGAACATTTTATATGATTCTGATATTGTTTCAAATGTTTCTGTAATTATTTCAAGTACTTTTTTCAGTATGTCGTAATTTTGAACATTTTGTTTATTCAGTAATTTGTTTAGAATGCTTTGCTTTATATTCATTGAGGGAAAAAATATTTAAATGAGTTTAAGAACCTGGAAATATTTTCTGACCTGTTTATGAGTTGTTTGCAGTCGTTTGAACCACTCTTGTATATTCTTCCATTTCTGAGTGTGCGCCTCATGGTTTTAAGAAGTTTTGACTTCGGATCCCATTCTGAGAACATGTCACTCATCTTGTGCATTCAAATAAGATGACGAGGCTTAGGTGTTCATTTAAGATATTTATTACACACAAACACATCAGGATGGATGACTTTAACATAAAACTTAAGTGAACTAGCTAACTAACTGGCTGCTATACAAATACATGCTTTCACTCCAGCTGCTTACACAAAATGGCACTCTGCTTGCACGTGCTCAGTACTTTCTGTGCAAGTGCCCATGAACTACAGAGGCTTTAAAAGTACAGCACACACACTATGATCTACACTCCCTGTGTTCAAGTGGGTTTCCTCAGGGCGTTCCGGTTTCCTCTCACATTCCCAAGACATGCTGCAGGTGGATTAGACATTCCAAATTGGCTTTAGGTGTGAGTGTGTGCATGCATGTGCCTTTTGAAGAAGGTTGAACACTGGACTGGTAACTCAACAAAGTAAAACTCCACTGCCACTTGTTCTGCAGATTGATGATCCACTGTTGTGATCCCTAACAGGCACAGCCGAAAGGAGAAGAAGAAGTCTAGTCTTTATAGCCAGAGAGTCACAGATAATAATTAAACCAAACCAGCCAACAGCACAAGACCTATAAAACCTATCACATTTTGTCTATTTTCAGCAACTAAAAATTGAAACATGAAAAGAATTTTAAATAGAACATAACAAAATATGGTCAGGACAAAAGTTGGTTGATCATAGATCTACTTGAAGCACCCTGCTCGGTGCAGTGGGTTGGGGCATCGGGTGCTCAACAGATGAGTGATGAGTTTGAGTCCAACTGATGGTGGCATGAAGAACCAATGCCATTTATTATAGTGCAAGGTTAGGATATGATCTCTGGCAGGCGAGAACTGTCCAGTGTTAGGGGATGTTTTAGTGGGTGAGAGTCCCACAGTACCAGGGCAGGGTTGGAGTCTGGTCATCATTAGCTTTCACCTCCTTGCAGTGCTAAAAAATGATGTAAATTTTGCTCCAGATTAATTCTAATGATCTATTATGAATGCTATGTGCTATGAGTTGTACCAACATTATGTTGTAATCTTTTATCCAAATTGCCATTTCAAAGTGTCTATTACATCCTAACATCTGATTACTATTCATACTATATAGGTACCCCGGAAGTTTTACATCCCTCTTTAGGAGGCTATATCACCCATGTTGAGAACCACTGCTTTAAGCAAGAGTAACTCAAACGTAACTCACATTTAAGTTACTAGTTACTAAAAAAAGTAATATATTACTATTACTAGTTACTATTTTGAAAAAGTAACTAGTTATATTACTAGTTACTAGAAATTGTAATATATTACAGTAATATATAACTTATTGTAATAGATTACTCTCATCATTGTGCAACAGTAAGCAGTAATACAGCCAGCAAATTAGCAATGCAGTAATAGATTGTACACAACTCGGAAAAAAAAAAACATTTTCCCTGATCTTGTATGGAATGATTTTCTGTCAAATCTGGTGAAGTAGGTCTCAGTTAGTATCAATGGTAGCACTGCTGTACATCTCAGAGCAGCACAGCCAAATGGCGTGAAGTGACACGCAGAACAGCACAACAGAAAGAAATAAAGATAGTCAATTATTAAACTACTTATTGCAACGGGCATTATGAGTAGATGCCCAGAACACAATGAATTTGCCTTTCTCCCAAAATAAACAAGTTCAATTGTCCAACAAATTTGCAACACTAAGCAATAAAACAATCAGCAAATCAGCAACGTAGTAGCACCAAGTAGTGGGTGTACTGTACTTGGCGAGCTTTCCATCAAATTACCTGAAGAGTTGATACTGGAATGCGTTTTCCCTATATGTTTTGTAATTGCAACCAAAAGAAAGTATGAATGTTGAATTTATTGTGAATACAATGTGGTCAAATGACGCTCAACATGGTGTGGTTAACTGGGGAGGTGAGTTAAAAGGATAGTACTTATTGAACACTGATTGCGCATGTAGTTTAATGTGATATTCTTACCAGTTCTCTGGCATCAAATATCAGTAATCAGCTAGGGGAAGGTAGGTAGTTCCTCCTCTCTGCAAAACATCAAAGGTAGAGAGCAATGGGATATGGAAGACATACATATACTCAGAAGTATTTCCGCTAAGAAATACATTCTGAACCAGCAATGACGGAAACAGCCTTAGTTAGGATGTTCTTCCATGGCAAAATGTTCACATTAGCAAACTGTATTGGAATGACTTTCACAAGTACTTTCCAAACATATAGCCCTTCAGTCCATTCCTTACATCCTTTTTTTCCTTTAACAGGTATCCTTCTTTACCAATGACATAGTCATATGAAGTCTGTCTATTTGCTTCCATACTGTCGGATATTTTTCTCTACATCTGATTCTAATGGTTTTCACTATATTTAGATTACCCTGTTTAAGTATCATAAAAGTCAATGAATGTAATCTTACAGTATGGATAATAGACCTGCATAACTCCATTACAGAATCCTTTTCACAAACTTATAAAAAAGTCAGTAGAAATCTTTGCATACAAGTCCAGTAAGTAATGATACAGTCCAACACTTTTATGCCACAGGCTTTCTCACCATTTCAGTATAGTACTTTGTATGTAAATACACAGTATTGCCAAGCATTCATTTAGTTCTTGCCCATTGTGTACTTTATTCATTGCAGGGTGGTGAGGGAGCTAGAGTCTGTCCTGGTACTTAGTAAGCACAAGGCAGTGAAACTAAATCTGGATAGGATGCCAGTCTGTCCTTGAATGCATACGCGTATTCACTCACACATGACATACACAAGTCCATAGAGACACAAGGAGGGCATACACACTCACAAACAGGGCACCCTGACTGCAACCAGTCTGGAAAAGCAAATACTATGGGGCAGCAACACTAACTTTGTCAGTTATTCATTTGTAATTAGAATGGCAATGGCTGTGATTCATATTAATAAAAAATGACAATGTAAGACTTGCTTTGTTTCCTGATATTATTTTCTACAGGCTAATGTGTAAAAAAAGATATTTGCCTCTTAGCACCAATTAAGACAAAAGGCAAACTGAAAACCTAAGATACTGTAACAGATGGAAAAAAGCAAGGGAAGGATAATGTGGTACAGTATTCAGTGTTATGTGTTGATTTATGATTATACTAAAATGTAATATGGTGCGCCTCTACAGTAGATGAAAATAAATAAAAGCAGGAGAGGATAGGTGAATGTGTGCAAATCACATTAACATACATGGCATTCATATATGAATCATCAATACAGTTGCAAAATAATCACACTGAATACTGTTATGGGAAAGCAGAAAATATACAAATAATCTATAATGATAGTAAAAGAACATAATGAAATTCAGATATATCAACAATCAGGAAACAAGGATGGAAATCAGATTGCAAAAAAAAAATGCATTGAAGAGACACATATTTATGTTTAGAATAAACCACAAAAGTGTGAGGACTATATAGCATATCATGATTTATACAATTGTCAGAAAATGTTGGATCTTCAGTCATGGAAACATCCTGCTGTAATGTTATATTAGTATACAGAAGCTTATGTATACTGGGTTATATACATGTGCATACCACAAAATGGCAGATCCAAACGTACAAGCATGATGAGGCTGCTACAGGCTCAAAACAGATAAACATATGGCTAGTGAGACAGCCAGACAGCATAGACACCATGGAAAGTAATATGCAGGCTAAAAGTACTATGTTCAAATGAAGTTACACTGATTCCTGAGCAACATATTATTCTGACTTTCCAGCTGCTTAAGACAATTACACTACTAAATGTGACAGCATCTGAGGAAAGAGTCTTATGGATCTAAATGTTATTGATACACTTTATGTCTACTGATCCTTATGGATCCAAGGGCTATTGATGTACCCTTAGTCTGTTCCACCATTTAGCAGAATGGCACAGCCCTGCATTTTGCACAAGTTGTCCAAGCCATCAGCTGCATATACCACCCCAATGACAAATAGCCCTTCCCCCATATCTAGATGCCCTAAAGTTTGCAGAACCAGCAAAAGATGGTCTTATACGTTCATCCCCTGCTTGACCAGCAGAACTCAGAGGTGGACTGGCTACATGATGACTTATAGAAATATAAAGTAAGATAACAAACCATTGTTTACATAACTGGTGATATGCAAGTATCAAATACTACAAGGTGAGTAGCATACTTTGATGTCAGTTTCTTTGTACATGTTGCTCTAACTGCAAGTCCAACTTCCTTGTGTTTTATCCCCAGAATTATTTTGCAGAATACAATCATGCAAATGCTTGAGCTACTGAGCTGTTTTGCCGCTGTGAAGAGACTCAACACTTTCATGAAGATTTTCAAACTTCTTGTTCCTTTACATGTTTATCTAAATCATATTAAATACTGGGGATTTTTTATAGACTCTGTAGTAGATTTATGGGAACTTGTTTTTTCTAGACAGTAAAAGAGGAACTGTATTACTTGGAAATGTTCCCATAGCATCCAAACACATTACTGCTGATTTCTTTTATCCTGCTTTGATTTTAAGTTTCTCTATTTAACATGTAACAGCAAATTTGTAGAAAGTTATTTTTTGCTGGGACTTTGGAGAATAATACATTAAGATCAGCAGCATTCACAAAATTTGATTTACTTGGGACAGGTTCTTCTAAGTCTAATTGATTTCAAAATATGTGGAAAGTAGTTTAAAGTACTTTAATGTAGTTGCAGTTCAACTTTTCTTGCAAATGGCAGTCAGCTTTTCTAGGATTTTATAATCACAGATGAATTTTAGAACTCTGTCTTCTTTCCTTCCTAAATACATTAAAAGCTAACATTTATCTTCTTCTGTATTATTAATTATAGCTATGAAACTGAAACTTTCTTCTCTTGTGAAGAATTTTTATGAGTTGAAAACAGAATGGCAGTTTAACATATGTCATTCAACAACAATTATATTTTCTAGGGCATAGACTAGACGTCATAGTATATAATCTAATGCAGTTCTACCTACAATATGCAGAATACATTGTTTCTAGCATGTTATTAAGTTACAATTCTGATGAAGTATCATACATCACAGCTCTCAGTAGAAAATCAGATGGAATTTATAAGTCTCCTAAAATTATTTATGGACATCTTTAATAGATACACCTAAGATTTATTTAATTTTTCAAAGTCTGCTAACTAATTTATAATTCTGATATTTATTAATTTCTGCAAGGAATTTAAAGCTTTTGAAAAACAGGAAGGCATAGAAGAGCAATTAATGTTGTGATATTCCAGTTCTTTTATCTTTTGAATGACAATTATTAAATATGTTAAGGGCTATTAATTACTTATATCTGCACTTGTTTATTAAATCTGAACACATATGTCAGCCTGTCTTTTCTAATGAATAAAGTAGCAGCTTGCATCAGTTCTTTTCTATAGGGTATATACTTTTATTTTATAATTAAGATAAGTTTATCTATAATCAATACTTCTTTTCTCCTAAGGTGCTTTAATGATCATTAGGAGGTATAGCTGGCTGCTGCTTTTACTTGTTATTGATGACAACAAGTGTAAACCTTTGTAAAGATACAGGTAACTTAGTGAAATTCCATTTCTTTAAATATGGTAAAACAATTAAGAAAGCACATTACTGTAATTCAGATATATCAGTTATATTATTAATTACATTTTCTTTTCTTTTTTTGCATCAAATGACCTGTAGAAATATTTTAACATCTTACCACACGAATCAAGGACAATGCCTTTAATTAGTGACAGATCTTTTATATACTAATATCTTTCACATAGAAATTCTAGAAAATTAGATAGTGTTTATATGCATTCTCACAGGTATGTGGAGTCTGTAGTCCTCATAATTCTATCTAAAAATCATAAAATTTAGGAGGTGCAAAGCAAAATTCTGAGGCAAAATTAAGACTGGATCTGAAAATGAGGAAGACTTGAAAGCTATGTCTGTATAACATAACTAGACTTACAACATGAATATGTCATCTATATTTCACTTTGGCTATTCCGCATAAAATTCCTTAGGTTTTGGGGAGAAATGAGCACTTTCACAATGTTTAACTTTAGCCTTCATGTTGCTCTCAGATCCAGAGCTGATCACTTTATTTTTACCAAAGAAAGACTGTTTCCTTAAGGCAAATTCTATTTTAGTTCTCCATAGAAGTGACAATATGACCTTTCATTTATTTAGCAGTCTGAATGCTTATAATGATCTTAGACTTCTGAACTTTGCAACACTCTCATATACAAAACATTCTGCATTCTACTCTAATATCCAGTTTTACAGGAAACTGTTTCTTTCACTGGACTAAATGCTTAACATGTCGCCATCCTTATCATAATCCATTCTGCAGCTTTTTCCCAAGCAGAATGAGTGCCAGGTTTCATGTGAAGAAATTCATTCATCTTGGCCATCTTGGAAACAAAACTATGATTCATTAGATAGTACTATGCCTTGAATTTCTTCTTTGGATTTGGGGGTAAAATGGTGAATTTTAATTAATCTTTTATTTTTAGTGTGAAATACCACAGATAAGTGCTATTTTGTGGGCGGTTCGGGAAGCAGTATCTTTTGAAATGCTGTCTGAAGCTATTTACTTTGTCTTATACATTTAATATTCTGATATATTTATATAGTTGGAGTTTTCACTGTCTTATGAGTGGAAACTATCTTCTCCAATTGATGTAGACTTCCATGTTGTCTTAGCAGAAAAGTTGCAGTGTCTAACAAACATATACTGCAGTATTACCACAGAATGAAACCATACGGAGAATCAAACTATATTATACTTCACAATATAACCAGTATTTTCCATTTTGCATTTCCACTTCAAGGTACTAGTTATAGCTGATTATAGTGGGTCTATATTATGATATCACATGCTCAGAAGAGCGAACGACACATAATCGACATCATGTAAGTGAAAGCTTACGTCGAAACCTCAGAACAGCGATTTTTTTCCAAGGGAAAAAAATTGCTGTTCCGAAACAAAAAAACCTCTAAAACATTAAATAATATGGGTGGCTGTGCCCCCACACTCCCCCTACTTAAATATACCAACTCCGAGATCACACTTCAGTGCCGAAAAGGCAAAGTAGCGAAAGCGGCCAAACAAATTCTTTCCCAGGGAAAGAATTCACTGAAAAGCCACTTTGTTATTTTGCCTTTTCACACTTTTCAGTTCGACAAAGACACATTTAACAACTTGCATCTGCGACAGAATAATAGGGAGCCGATTTTAGTATATAGTTTTGTCTTTTCTTAAACCTTCATGATTCTGAGTACTAGTGAAAAAATCATTCTGATAGTTTCATTGTCATCAGAACAATCATGATTCTTTCCACTGTAACAAGTCTCAAAATCAAATATTTGTTCAGCTAAAGCTTCAAGACTTAAAGACCTCCTTCATCATGGTAGTATCTTCTGTTTAAGCTTTGAAGTCTTCCAGACTAGTGTATCAAGATTTATCAACTGATTTCTTAACCGACAGTTGCTTTTGGGGAAGTATTATTCTCAATGGAGTTCAAGTAGGAATCGGTTAGAAAATAGCATGTTTGAATCACAGAGATTTTCTAGTCAGTGATAATATGAGTGGTTGGCATCCACTGCTCTTATTTTAGTTTTTACTCAATTCCTTACCAATTATATACTCGCAGAGTCCAAGGCAACTGTTTCTCAGAGATATTTTACAATTCAGGCCCATACAACTTATTTTCTTTTCTTTTAAATTAAGGTACATTTAAGGCTCCATAAGCAACAGATTACAATTACATCCAGTTTGTGAAGGTTATTATATAATATTATTTATTGAGTACATGGATGCAGACATATGTTAGTAACAGTTATCCAAAATATTACAACCACATTATATACAAATTTTATAGGACTACATTGTTCAAAGGATGATTGAAATTTGTTGAATTATTATTCTGAAGCAAAGATTTAAAGAGTTAAGTAGCAGAAATCAACAGAATTTAAGGGAATGTGTGGCTAAAGATCAGTTTGAGGTAAGAGAAAAGAGGGTAGTAGTCAAAGGTGAGCTGCTTTAGGAGAAAGACGATGTACTGGAAAAGATTCATATAGTCTTCTGAGGGTTAGTAAAGTTGCCTAGGAGGCTATTGGAAAGGTGTGAGGAGTGTGGGAGGACTAATTGAATAGCAGCTTTCATGAGGATCAGTAATTATGTTTACAGTAATATTGTGGTATACATTTAAATCATTGTTCCTTGTTTAATACAGGAGCAATTCCATGTGGCAAGTATTTTTTTTCTTTTTGTAAGACAGGTTTTAGGTTTATTTCTGTTTTGACTAGGGAAGGGGTGTAATTCCATATTCTTTCAATATGTACAGGATATAAGAATTCATTGTGGTGGTCATTTTTCTTTTTCTTGTGAGGATTTAAATTTTGAGACAGGAGTTCTCTGGGTGAGTAATGTGTTTACCATGTTGTCACTGCATTGTAATATCTACTGTACTGATTATTAATATAAGCAATCGCTATAACTTTGTGTAGAGCTTTTCTCTCCAGGCCTCCAGAGAAAAGGGGTTTCATGCCCAGTCAGACTTTCCTTGTAAAGAAATGCATTAAATAATAAAATGGACTGTTGATCACTAAGCATTTGCATGATTCGGGGTATGCTGGAGTTCAAGCCACAGTATGCATTTTATTACTCATATTGATAGCAAATTAAGCAGGTTTATTGCAGTATTCGTCTAGTTTATTTATTTAGTTATATTTTTTGGATGTTGGTAAAATAGAGGAAGCATAAAAGATGCCTGAAACAAAGAGTGAGTGTACTGATCATAGCTTGGGGTATTAAATATGATTTGATTTTGTATTGCATGGCAAGTATTTGGCTGGTTTTAGCCTATATACATTTATTTGTCCCAGGGGAGGTAGGGATTTGGTTGTGAGGACAACAAAGTGGGCCACTATCATACACCAATGATAGGCAGTCACTACATGAATGTCCATTACTAAATCTTGAACAAATGTCACAATGAGAATAATAATGATTATGGAAATGTCAGAAATCTCTAAATTAATACCATTACAGAAAAAAAGGTGCTCCATCTCTGTTGATTATATCTAACCACAGCAGACAAGAAGGTGCACTAGGTTTATAAGCTGAAATAGTGTGTTTTGACACATTACGTGATTGTCTCAAGTTGCAGAAAACATACAACAATGCCAAACACACAAATGGCCACTCTACCTAATGTACTGAAACCTTACCTAGGTAGCCAGGTTGCTTGTTGGGTAAGTGCAGCTTGGGCAAACGACAACAAAGTAACATTTAACACTGACTGTCATGGGGATTACTTAGACAAAAAGTCCAGTGACAACAACTACAGAGGCTATAACAACAGATTATGAATCAAAAGAGGAGAGGAGAGGAAAGAAGAACAAAATTATCGGTTGTGCAACAGGTAGCACACACACCATTGATGCTGGAATCATGGCCGAATTTCCCCTTGTAGTAGAAATACCATCTCAGGTCTCTAGTGAAAATAGGCCACTAGCCTAGTGGACAAACGTGCACTACCCTAATGGGACTTACCTGGTCAACAAAGAATAAACAATTAAAATAAAATAAAGATTAAAAAAACACAAGTTGTGTATAAATAAGCAGATTAATAAATATAGAATGAAACAGTGCCCTATAGCAAAACTGAAATCAAATATTTACAAGTGTTATATTAAGTCTATGATGGAAATTAATATATACTCCCTACTGATCATAGAAACTTGCTTCGGTGTAAAAAGGAAGCTGTAAGGGAAAATTACAAGTGCAAATACTAGCTAAATACATATTGATGTGCACTGCAACTGAGGTCTCCCAAAACAATGAAAATCAATGAAGCAAACACAGCTACAAAGGTGGTAGTGGCAACATCAAAACAAACATGATGGGAGGGTGGGAGGTTGGCATAATGGTTAAGGTGTTTACCTTACAGACACAAGGTGCGGGGTTTAATACTCACATCGGATAATTGTCTAAGCTTAAAATGGCTCACAAGGGCAGTTAGCCTAGTACTAATCTATGTATCTATGAACATTATTTCCATCAATGTATGTACAACAAAAAGAAGCAAATAAATCTGATCAGGAATGGCCAAAGGAATGGGTTTGACTTAACATAGTGTAGATTGTATTTATGAGTAATTTCAACATTAATGATGGTGTAAACAGGAACCTGTACTCTAATATTTGTATATACATGCCAAGTATGGTGTTGCAACAAAAAGACAGTAATAAAACTAAGGGTTATAGAACAGAGGATTAACAGAAAAACCTTATAGCATATGCACCAGTCACAGAGGTAGGTAAGTAATGTGTTCAGGTACGCAGCCAAACTAATGCCAATACCATCTAATAACCTGTTTGAAGGAAGGCTGTTTTGTGTGTGTATCTGATAAATATAATGTGTCTATTTTCAGTCTGAAGATTGTATGCATTTCAATAGGTATTAATGTCCTTCAGAGTAAAAATCATAGAAGGAGAAAGCTGACACTAATATTGCACATTTTCATTTTGTATGATAGAATACACATGTGTGTGTGTGTGTGTGTGTGTGTGTGTGTGTGTGTGTGTGTGTATGTGTGTGTCTGTCTTTTGGCTTTTTCCCGGTTAGGGGTCGCCACAGCGGAACTCCGGTCCGCTAATGATTGGTAGTTGATTTTTACCTGCCAAGTTACCAGCCCTGACACACAACCTTCAACGAAGGTATGTCCATTCACGCATGTCTCCACGTAGAAGACGCTCTAGCTGAGAATCGAACCGGACAGCATCTTACTGTGAGGCGATAATGCTACCGCAGCACCACCACCGTGGGTCTCAGTTATGTTACTTAAAATCTCTGCAGCATGTGATCTACTATTACCGTATTGCCTCACAACTACTACTTAAACATTTGCATGAAAACAATGTAGAATTTAACAGTTATCTCTGACTGTAATGCTACTCAGAAGACCTGGAAGCTCATTTTCTGTTTATTTCAAAATAATAATAATAATAATGAAATGCTGTTATATTATAATATAATAGTACATAACAAGGCATGTCTGCCTGTTTTCTAGCTATTTTAACAGTATACAATGCTTTCTGCAGACATGTTTTATTAAATGTGAAATTCTGAGCTCTGCAGTCACTTTAAAATGTTGTATCTTGCTTTTCTATAATCACACACACAAAAAAATCGGCTCCACACAATAGTGTTATGTCGCTAACAATGTCTGTCCTATGCTACTTTCACTGTCTTACATAAAATGTCTGTCAATAAGCTTCATTACTCACAGTATCTGTAAATAGCTCTGTGTTATTAACAATGTCTCCTGTCTTTACTTTCACTATATAAAAAGGGTATTGCACATTACTCACAACCTATGTAACTTTGCTTACTGCAGAGTACTACTGTATTGCTAATAGTGACTGTTATCACTTGTTTATATTCAGCACTACACTGTCATATTCTGATTTGTAATGGTTTCACATTATGGTAAAATGCAGAGCAGAATAACTGAGCTGCACTCAGAAAACTATATTTTCTCCCCCATTCCTTATTAACATGTACTCTACAACTACTTTCTCCCTCAATTGTGCAACAAGGAATCACAAAATACTACCACCTTGCCCATAATCTTTGTACTTACCTATTTTGTTTGCGAACTAGGTAGTTGGGCTCGTGCCAGACCCTTTTCAGACATTTCCCAGGCCAATAGTCTTAATATAACAGGTGAAACAATATCAAGTGTACAGAGAAGATTAGGAGATACAAAAACTTGGAGATAGAACAAATAATAAGTCATTTCAAGAAAGCAGGTGATGTAGAAAAAAACCAAGTTCAAAATACAAATCAGTCCTAGTATCTGCAGTAGCTGTATTAATACAGTCAGTGCTAGTTTATACAGTAGTTATACTCTGTACCTTCTGGTAGTAAACATTTATCTCTGGCGAGCATATGAATGAAGTACATCTCCAGCAGTAGGTATAGGTATAATACAGGCAAAATCTTTCAGGTTACAGTAGTTGAAGCATTGAGTTGACTAACATCTTTAAATCATGTACATTTGAATTTCTCTTTTAGAGTTTTTACCATTTTTTAAATGCTGATACATCTTGCAAAACTGTAATATCATTTGGTACTCTATTCCATGATGCAGTTGCTAGTTTTAGGAAAGATGTTTTACATAAGGCAATAGAAAAGTGAGATGTATTTAGAATAAATGAGTGTAGGAGGATTCCTGGACTAAAAGCTTGTAAATAAAGAGTGGGCACTATCTGTCATGAAGTACTTTGAAAGTGTGTGCATTAAACAAGTGGATGTCAGTAAGAGAGAGATAACTCTCTGGATACAGGTGCAGTGGTGATTTCTACAAGGAGAGAGGTTAACAAGTAAAAAAACATTTCCAGTGGTCTGAAGTTATATGTAATTATTATTCAATACATAATTATAAGTAATTTAATTATGCACTGAAACAATAGTCACTAAAAGTAGGGCATGTGTGGATTAGTACATTGACTGCAATAACTCAATGTTCTGCATTAGTGAACAGATTGCATATGCTGTAGGCCATCCATTTGCTGTGTTACTTTGAGGGTTATGTTGCTGATATGCTTAGGCAAAGACAGTGAGTTCTCCAGCAAGATTCCTAAATATTTTACTCTTTGGCAAAAGGGAGAGATATCCTTTGGGGAATGCAAATATGTGGTTGTGATATGTTACTGAGTCTCATTGATGATTTGGGAAACATGACAGTGGATTTTTTGGAGTTAAAACACAGTTTACTGTTTGAGAGACATTTCCAAATGGAGGAAAACTGAGTTTTGTAAAGCTGATGTCAGCTGAGGGATAGTGTTACCTCTGGTGGTAAAGACAATATCATCTGCATACATGGTGATATTTAGATTTTGCAAATGCTAAGACAGATTAACTATCCACAGGGTGAAAACTATTGGTGCTAATAGTGAAACATGACGGTCTCCAGAAGAGGTAGACCCACAGTGTGAAAAAGTTCTTGGAGGTGATATAGAATGCACTATTGAATAAGCAGCATTGAAAGCATTTTGCAGCATCTAGAGAGAAGCCATCGTCAGATAATTTGTGAAGTAATAAGATGGGATTTATCATCTGAAAAGCTTAAGTCAGGAAAAATGGCACCGGTCGGTAGACCTTTGTCAAGATTAAAGAACATTTCTGAGGTGAGAGAGAAATAACATTGTTGGTATCGCACTTTAGAAGACAGCCGTATTGTTCATCAGTAAGATCATATTTTAGTATACAGTCCAGCAATTTTTGCTAATGGATAGAGATTAGTAATGAGTCTAAAATCTGTGTCAGCTTTGGGGGTTGTATTGTTTTATAGCAAAATTATTAAAATATGTTTAAAACGTGATGGCAGCAATCCTACGGTTAGAGTTAGGTTAAAAATGGGGGTTAGAGGTTTACTGATTTGAGTGGCACTAGATAGGAGTATTTTGGATTCAAGTAAAAACATGGATTAAATATGTTGTTTATTGCTATCAGGAATTTCTTAACTTCTTTACGGTATAGAGCTTTAAAGTACAATCAGAGGTAACTGAGAAATGTGTGTAAAAGAGTAGTAGACTTTCTTGGCTTGTGATTGTGAAATAATGCATTAGATAAAGCTTGAGGGAAGGAGATGTTCCTAGCTATATCTTTCACTGAGTTAGGGGAGACAAAAAGAATGGTTTGAAATTTAGGAAAGAGCATGGCAGAACATATGGCTTTGACTGAGCTCCAAATGTTCTTTGGACTACTAAGGTCTGCTGTTTAAAGGTTTCAAAGGCATTAGTTTTATTAGTTTTTATTGTGGTGTTATTTTAGATGTTGGATTGTGTGGAAATTTGCTGTACTTTTCTGGTCTTTTTTATTCTATCCATAATCAGTCTTTATTTTTACTCATTGTTTTTACATTTAGAGTAAAAAGAAGTTATGTCTTACCATAACGTTCCATCTGTATTGTTGATCCTCGTTCAGTCATTACGCCTGGGGTTACTGGTTCCGACCTCGGAACCGAGCCGGCCATCTTCCAAGCTCGCAACAGCCACAAACTCTCAAGCTAAACTCTTACCCACAATCCCCCTCTCCCTATTACCTCAGATTGAGTTTGCAAGTCAAAGAAAGTAGCGGCTACCTCTGGTCAAAGGACCTAATGGAACGGATGATGAGATCCACTATAAGCCTCAGGAGGGGGAAGGAGGGAGGGTCATAATGACTGAACGAGGATCAGCAATACAGATGGAACATTATGGTAAGACATAACTTCTTTATCTGATATTGTTAATCCTCGTTCATTCCTTACGCCTGGGGCAGAGTCCCCAGCTACGTTTATTCCTGGGAGGCTCTCATGGAAGGACATTCCTGAGCACCATTGAACCAAAGGATGCTCTTCCTCTGGAGGCCAAATCCAATTTGTAATGGTTGATGAAGGTAAGAGGTCTAGCCCAAGTTGCAGCTGCACAAATGTCATGTAAAGAAGCTCTAGCATGGAAGGCAGCAAAAGTGGCTACCAATCTAATGGAATGAGCCCTTACGGCTGTAGTCAGAGGGAATATTGTGAGTTTTGTGAATAAGTGTTACACAGTCTTTTAAACATTTAGCCAATGTGACCTTAGAAACAGCACATCCAAATCTAGGCCCAGAATAGGCCAAGAATAGCTGATCTGATTTGTGAGAAGCCTTAGTTCTGTCCAGATAGAAACGAATTTGCCTGTGAATGTCTAGGGTATGTAGACAATACTCTCCTCTGTTAGAATGATTGGGAAAGAAAACTTGCAATTCAATGGTTTGGTTAATGGACATTTCAGAGATCACTTTTGGCAGAAAGGAAGGATTAGTTCTCAATGACACTCTATCTTTATGAAAGATCAAGTAAGGCCATTTGATGCACAGAGCATGAAGTTCAGAGATACGTCTGGCAGAAGTAATGGCGACCAAGAACAAAGTTTTCCATGAAAGAAACTTGAGGTTGCATGAAGAAGCTGGTTCAAAAGGAGACACTGTCAAAGCTTGCAGGACTAATGACAGGTCCCATGGCTGGATAGGTTCTCTAAAAGGGGGTTACAAATGATTTACGCCTTTTAGAAAAGTCTTGCATAATTTGTGTGACATAAGGGAAGAGTCATGGACACCATTGTGAAAATTAGATATTGCAGCCAAATGAACTCAAATGGTAGAAGTAGATAGGCCAGATTGGAGTAAACTTGACAGGTATTCCAGTAATACAGGCACTGGTGCTGAAAAATGGTCTCTCCTTTTTTCATTCTGCCAAATGGTAAACCTTTTCTACTTGCTGAGATAAGTAGTTCTGGTGGAAGACTTATGAGATGCAATAAGAATGGCACATACTGGGGAAGAAAGATCAGTCTGCCTGGCGATCACTGGAAGTGGAGGAGCCAAGCTGTGAGCTTCAGGCTGTTCAAGCTGGGGTGAATCAGGTTCTGTGGAGGGGAGATCAAGTCCGGAGTTGGATCGAGAATCCATGGTTGATCTAGCAGGTGAGGCCATAGGAAGGGGACCCAAATTTGATGAGGCCAATATGGCACTATGAGGATTATCTTGCTCTTCAACTGGCAGGCTTTCTTCAGGAACTGTGGAATGAGAGGAAGAGGGGGAAAGGCATAAAGCAGACCCGAGGGCCAATCGTGGACTAGAGCATCCCAGGGTGACTGTCCCTGAGGGGGAATCGGGGCAAAGTAATTGCTGCATTTGTAGTTGGTTGGGGATGCAAAGAGGTCACAGCAAGGAAGACCCCAGCAGTTGAAAATCTCCGCCACTATAAGAGGATTCAGAGACCACTCATGTGGTTGCAGAATGCACCTGCTCAATCTGACTGCTATCACGTTCGAACCCCAGGAATGTGCATTGCTATCAGAAAGCGGTTGGTAGCCATCACCCATTCCCATATTCTCATGGCCTCTCGACAAAGTGGGTAGGATTTGGTTCCGCCTTGCTTGTTGATGTACCAGACTATAGCCATGTTGTCCGATTGTATTGCAATAGCCCCTTATGGAAGGAGGGGATGGAATGCTTGCAACGCTAGAAGCACCGCCCTCAGCTCTAGGACATTTATATTCAGATGGGCCTCTAGTTTCAACCATGTGCCTTGAACTGTCTTCCCCTGAAAAAGCCCCCCCCCACACCATCAGGGAGGCATCCGTGGTCACTGTGGCTTTGGGCTGTTGGGGTGTGAAGGGGGGAGACCATTGTGATGGGTTCTGTGTCATCCACCAAATCAAATCTTGTTTGCATCACTGAGTCATCCGAATCTGGATGATAGAGTAAAATGAAAAGGGTACCACTGGACGAGTAGTAACCATTGTAAGAGCCTCATGTAGAATCTCACAAGGGGGACAATAGTGATGGAAGCTGCCATGGAATCCAACAGCTGGAGGACAGAATGTGCTGTGGATCTTTCCCTTGAGAGGATGGGTATGAGTTGCTGTTTTATCCTTAGAATTCTGTGCTCTGGAATCGATGCTCTGCAGTTCTTTGTATTCTATGGATTGGGATGGGAGGAGGTTGGATTTTTGCCAGTTTATAGTTACACATAGCCTTTCTGCGGTGTGAAGGGAGTATGCCAAGGCTTCTTCCAATAGATGTCTGGTGGGGGCAGTGATGAGCCAGTCGTCTAGATATGGAAACACCTGGAATCCTTGCAGTTGCAGGTGAGCTGTGACAACTGCCATGCATTTTGTGAAAACTCTGGGGGCTGTAGTGAGTCCGAAGGGCAGTACTCAGAACTGGTAATGACTGGCTCCCACACGGAAGTGAAGGAATCTTCTCGATGGTCTGTCGACCTTTATGTGGTAGTACACATCTTGAAGATCTATAGAGCACATCCAATCATCTGCCTCCAAGAGTGGGAGGATAGACTGCATTGTGACCATCCGGAATTTCTGTACCTGTATGAATTTGTTTAACACACTGAGATCCAAAATTGGTCTCCAGTCCCCGGTCTTTTTTGGCACCAAAAGTAATCTTGAGTAGAATCCGGATCCTATCTGGTCTGGTGGGACTATTTGGATGACTCTTTTTCTTAGCAGCTTTGAAATCTCTAATGCTGCTTCTTCCCTTTGACTGGGTGGAACGTTGGGTAAGTTTCTTAGGGGGGGGCGGGACAAAGATCGAAGGGAATATGATAACCTCTGGTTATTATCTCTCGTACCCAAGAATCGGTGGTAATAGTTAGCCAGGCAGAAGGGTACAAAGAGAAATGACCCCCAACCACTTCCAGAGGAAAGCAGTTGGTTCGCTCTTCAGGAGCGCTGGTAGGACTGGCCAGAGAAAGAATCTCTGGAGCCCTGGTTACGTGGACCTACTCTGCCCCGAAAGGGGTGCCTTCCATATGAGTTTCCCCCTCTGCCTCTAGGGGAAAACTTGGCTCATGTGTCACGGAAAGAACCTTGAGACTTTTTGTGCCACATCTTCCCACTCTTCTGGTTTCTGGAGAAAGCCCGTTGAGGGGAAGAGTAACAGACACCCACTTCAGAAAGGGTCTTATCATCCTATTCACATCTAGCCAGTGTGTCTTTTACCTTGGGTCCAAATAATGAAGAGGCTTCAATGGGAGCATTCAGAAAGGAAGCCTTGAAGGGTTCCGTGAAATCACACAAGCACATCCAGGCATGCCGCCTCAGGACAATGCTTGCACCCGCTGCTCTAGTCGCTCCTTCTGATGCGTGAGAAATCAGATGCATGGAGGAGTTAGAGATTGATTCAAGGGTGGTTAACTCTGAGGCCACTTTGTCCAGGACCTCATCAGACACAGCTCTGGCCAAAGTTTCAGAGAGCTCAGAAATTAAGTCTCTTTGAAGCCTGGTAAAATGTGCCATATAATTCAGGGACCTGACTGCAAAGGACACTGATGCAAAAGTACGCTTCCCTAATCTGTCCAGTGCCTGGGACTCTTTGTTGGGCGGGTGGACAGTCTAGCTTTTTTCCACCAGATCCTTTTTTGTTGAGGCTGCTACCACCATGCCATCTAGAGGAAGACCTTTGGACCAGTGAGGATCACTATCTGGAGGGTGCAAGATTTTATCTGGCATCTGGGGAATGGCTTCAGCGGTGTCAGGAGCCTTCCATGCACACTGCATGATGAGCCGGACAAGGTTGTCGGCAAGTGGAGTAACCTAGGAGGTAGGGGGCCAGGCACAAAAGGCCTGCAGGAACACAGACTCTTTAGAGGTCAGGTTAGAGGGCAATTCACCTCTCTGTTTAAGTATTTTGAGGATATCTCCAAATGATACCTCAGAGGGTGACCGAGGGGACCCTTCCTCATCATCAAAGTCTGTGTCTTCCATAAGGGACTCCTCTGGGGAGTCCACATGCTTCCTCTTACACAAACTCTTGCGATGAACTTCCTCAAGGGGAGAATCTGGGGAAGACAGTGCAAAAGGGTTCTCCTGTGGGAGTGTGTCCTGAGGCCCTTGTGCCCGGTGTCCGCTAGGGGTGGCTTGTGTAAATTGCGGTCCAGAGGAGGACGGGGGCACTGATAGCACAGGATTGCCAACAGATGCAAGAGCCTTCTCCATGAGTTGAAAGGCTGGTCCACCCAAGGAGGTCACACTTCGCTCAAGCAAATCAGCCTGCCGACTCGGAGTCCCTGGATGACTGTGAAAAACAGGAGTATGTACGCCACAGCTGTCATCCTGAGCAGTGACTGGAGTGACAAGTCTCTCCTGCCACAAAGGCAACTGCGGCTCCTTAGTGAGGTCCATAAAAGGAGCCGTAGTGAGAGAAGTCTGCTACAGCAAGGGGATTCAAAGGTAATGAAGGAGGACAATAGGTAGGGGTCTTTGTAGAAGGGTGTTCACTTCCGAAGGAAGAATAGATCCTGGAGGGTTGGATACCTCTGGCCAAAAGAAATTGATCCACAAGACACACCACATCATGTTCAGAAAGGCTTCTAGGGGATCTCACAGACATAGCTGAAGGGGAGTCAGGTCTAGCCAAGTATGAAGGAAACTCGGTGCCCACAAGGGGGTCTTTGGATGGCGCTAAAATAGGTGTCTGCACCGAGAACAATGGAGCTATTAAGGCCTGTACTACTGGTGTCTGCACTGAGGAGATCATCGGTGCAGAAGGTAAGGTTTGTACCAACGAGGTCGGTGCTGAAGTGGTAGTTGGCACTATGGTAGGTGCTGAATTTGTGCGGAAAATGAGGTGGTCGGTACAGAGAGGATAGACAGTGCCATGCAAATCATTGGAGCCGAAGCAGGAGAGGGCATTGGAACAGTCATCGATGCTGTAAAGGTCTGCATCAATGAAAAAGTCAATGCCGGTAAGGAAGTCTGAACTGAGGGGCCCCTTGGTTCCGATGAGGTGTAGGACATAATACTTGGTGCCAAAGTAGTGGATGGTGCCGAAGGCTTCAGTGCAGAAGATCTAGGCACCAAAAGCCTCGGGGCCGATGAAGTCAACTCTGAACTAGAAAGTTTGGCCTTCTTAGGTCTCGATTCCTGGAGGTCCCCAGCAGGAGATGACAGAAGAGACTTAGCCTTCTTATGTTCATCATTTTTCATATGGGAACTAGGAGGGGTTGAAGCCACTGACCCAGAAATAGCCTCTGTAAAGGAATATTTAAGTAGTCCCTTTAAGATCAGTTTATTTTTCCTTTCCACCAAAGTCCTGTTAGAAAAGTTCGCACAAATCCCGCAAGGCGGGTCAACAGTTAAGTGAGGCACACCCAGACAGTAAACATATAATGAATTTATGCCACAATCCACACATCTTTTAAATCCCGGACTACCTTTTTTCTCTGCCATGATAGATAGGAGGAAGAAGGTACCAACAATGGTACGAGAAATACCTGAAGGTAAAGCAAAGAAAGGTTTTACCAATGATGGCAAAGGAGTTACCTCACGGTAAAAAGAAAGAAGGGCTAGAAAAACCCAAAAGAGAGTCGCTAGATGCGATAGGGTAAGAGATAACTATTCAACATAAATTTCAACTGAGAAAAGCTGGAATACGATTAGGTATTATCAAAGAAAGTTTTACTTAGCTCAAGAGAAGTGGCTTGACACGACTGAATGGTGATGCGGCAAACAAAATCTGAGGTAATAGGGAGAGGGGAATTGTGGGTAAGAGTTTAGCTCGAGAGTTTGTGGTTGTCGCGAGCTTGGAAGATGGCTGGCTCGGTTCCGAGGTTGGAACCGGTAACCCCAGGCGTAAGGAATAAATGAGGATTAACAATATCAGATTATATGTTACACATGCAGAGTTCAATGCTCTGTTAGTAGCATGTAATAGTATGCAGATATTGCTGTGGTTGGATCAGTATAGTTGTAGATTTGAGACTAATTGGCTGATAAAAACTTCTGTAAGATAATAGTATATCAACTTTTTTTGGGAGGGGGAGTAAGTTATTCTGAAGGAGAAGGGAGCATTTTGAGTTTTGAAAGACCATAGGTTCATAGGTAGGTACTAGGTTATCGGCCCAAGGGCCTACATAAGCCTAGCCAGCAAGGTTCCGTAGCTTATGCCACCCAAGAAAGTTATTTTCCTGTGCCACTGTCCAGCAGAGATATAGAAGTGATCCCAGGGTGTATTTCCTATTTCCCATCCACTCAGCAAGATTTTTCTTGAAGAGTGCTAATGAAGAACTTTGCTTGACATAGATGGGTAGCTTGTTCTAGAGTATAGGAAGTCTCTGGGACAGCAATCTATCCCTCCAGTGTGTCCTGTTTATTGTGGTGACAAGGTTTAGGTCCCTAGAGAGTGTAGCTCAGAGGGATTAGGATTTCTTAAGGTGTAGCATGTCCAACAGCTCTGGGTTTGACCTAGCTTTCTATGTTAGGCAGAGATCACCTCAGAGTAGGCAATATGCTATGGAGTAAAGCTGGAGTATTTTGAGGCGGTTAGTGTAGGGCATTTGTTTGAGGCCAGTAATCTTCTTTGTGAGGTACTTCTGTGGCCCTTCCAGCTGCTGCAGATGTCTTGTGAGGTACATTCCAAAAGGGGCATTGTACTCTATAATGGGACTAATGAGTGACGAGTAGAGGGGAACAATGACCTCTTTTTTCCTGGATGAGAACCCTTTTATGATGAGGTGTGCCACGTCGAAGGACTTCCTGACTACTGTGGCGATGTGACTATCAAAGGAGAGACTACTGTCCACCTGGGTCCCAAGGTCTCTTATCACGCATTCAGTGTTAAGTAGATTGCTGCCTATGTGGTAGTTCATGGGTACAGAGTTTTTACCAAAAGGGATGACACGGCACTTTTTGGCATTGAGCTTGAGGCCATAGCTCTGACACCAAGCATCTGTCTCAGTGTGGCCCTTCTGTAGGATGTCCACATCATTTGGGGACTTGACTATGGCTCCTAGTCTGCAGTCATCTGCGAACTTCATTAGCCAGAGGCCTTCTGTGTTAGCCTGTACTTCAGAGAAGTAGATACCAAACAGGAGAGGTCCCAGGATGGAACCCTGTGGTATTCCACTTGTCACTGCTTTGAGGTCAGATTTGGAGTCTACAACTTTTACAGTGTGGGTTCTGTCAGTGAGCCAGTTGGCAACCCATCTTGTGATGGGATTTATACCTAGTTTAGTGAGTTTAGCTATAATTCCAGAATGGGGGATGGTGTCGAAAGCCTTTGCGAGGTCAAGATAGGCTGTGTGAACCACCTTACCCTCATCCACGGCTTTGGTGACTGCCTCAAAGAAGTCAATCAGGTTCAGGAGGCATGATCTGCCTTTCACAAACCCGAACTGGGTGGGATCCAGATTTTGGAGGTTACCAATGTCTTTGTTTATGAGTTCCATGATGATACATTCCATGGCCTTGCAGATCAGGTTCATCAGACTAATAGGTCGATAGTTCCCGGGATCAGTGGTGGCTCCCCCTTTGTGAAGTGGGATAACTGTTGCTGTGCACCATTCAGTAGGCACAAAGCCTGATGCGAGGCTATTATTGAACATGGTGCTTAAGTGGGGAGCCAGTTCATTCTGAATTTCGTGTAAAACGCAGCCTGGGATGTTGTCTGGTCCCATGGATGCTGTGTTTTTGGCTTTAGAGAGTGCAGCCTTCACCTGCGTAGTTGTGATTACAGGGACTCTGCATTCTTCCTGTACAGATATGGGCCCTTTAGGGAGTGAGAGGGGGGCAAAGTTAGCACTGAACCTATCTGCCAGGATGTTGGCAATATCAGTTGGTTCTGTAATTTTCGTGCCATTGTGCTGTAACTCAGAGCAGATCTGGGTGTTACCATCTAGATTCTTGACATAGCTATAGAATGCTTTGTGGCTGTCCAGTATATGAGAAATAGGCTATGGTTACTGAGGTCATTTTATAGGACTGAAGGCTTATGAGTTTATTAGGGATACTAGTAATGAACACATCTATCACATAAGATTTGTTTGTAAATGTGCGAAGTTTAGTGCTTTCGTGTATTAACTTGGAGAGACTGAATAAGTAAATTAATCTAGAGAGTTGGAGAGTCATGGATGAGCCCTACCTGAGATTTAATTTTACACAAATAATTAATTTGTCTGCTGCAACTTTTAGAATTCTTAGCAATAAAGTTTTAAAAAATTAAATTGTGTACAGGAGGATGGATATGGACTAACTATACAGTATATACACACATTTGTGCAAACACCTAGGAAACTCTGAATCACTGTCCAGTTTAGACTGTAATTGGTTTTAGTTTTGTCTTGGCTGTATATGAAGAAGATAAATTGGCATCTTATTTTACGGTTGTATCATAATTGCTCATCCTCTCTTACAGATTTCTGTCCTGTTACCACTAAATTGTTGTTAGCATTGTGAGAGGTAAGAAAGAAGCCAAGAGGTATCTTTTAGATATGATTCAATAGTGGCTAATATTTTGGGGTTGTCCTGGGTTACCCATGACTCAAACTGTTTTTTCTCTCAAAATACCGCTGTACTGTTAATGTGTGTGTCATCTTTTCTTTACTCAACATTTCTGCACTCATTTTGAAATACTGTATCTTTGCTTAGTGTTACTGCAATACAAAATGACACTTTCTATTTTAATTTTAAAATACCATAGGTTACATTTCAGTCACTGTAATCAGCAATGAGGAATGTCATCCTAGTAAAACACAAGGCATTAATACATGAATCACAGTTTACTTACCTATTTACCTCTTCATTTACAACCTTTTTAAATTCCACCGCGATAAACTTTCCATTGAAAATGCCATTCAGTATATCCCTCAAGTCATCTTCTGTTACTTTCTAGTGTTAATTTACCAATAAACTGCAGGATAATGAACAAGTCACCTTTTAGCACTGGTAAATACTTTTTACTTTGCTTCTTAAGAAATCTTCATTACAACTCTTTTAAACAAGCTTTTTGTATTTTTAGTGCTACATGATTTTGTTGTGTGTCTAAAGTCTACCACAGGCATAACGTTTTTGACTGTTTGCTGTCTATCTCTACACCTACAACCACCACCAGCTTGGTTATGTTCCATATTCCTGAGAACATATCTACTGTCATGTATTGTATTTTATTTGCCGCTTCAAATGCCAAAGCAGTACTTAAGTTTTAAAGCAAATGCCAGGTTATGTTCTGATGACGTTTATATGAAATCATCATTAATTTTACATATAATTCTGCCACTCGGAATTAGATGTCACATCACTCTCTCATTACAGTCTTGGGCAAAGATTTTCAACAAGTCTACATATTCTGATATTGACAAAGAGAGCTTTGAAATACATGACCGAATGATTGAAGGTCATATTTTTGGTATCTCAGTAGATTTATGAAGCATACAATAGTATTATCAATTATATTTTTTTGTTTTTTACTTTTATGTAGGCAGCATGTATCTTTTCTTTAAAATGAAGGTTTCGGTCCCATAAGTACAAAGAAGTGAAGTTCTCTTTCTGTCTTCATTTACAAAAATAAAAATTTGAAAATGGCATGAAAAAGCAGTCCAATCCTTTCACAGTAATCTGCTTTGAAACGAGTCTTAAGAGTGAATGCAAAGAATGCACAGGTCCCATTTTCTTCTTTGTCAGGTTGAAGCAAGTGCTGGAGTCTTTACATCTCTGAGATCTCATTATCAGTAATCTTAAAGGATGCACCTACAAGGCTGTTGTGATGAAATTCTGAGTCAGTTGCCCAAAGCACAAGATAGAGAGGAACACGATGCCAATCCCAGCTCTTTAGTGCTGGGCTGCTCCAAAAACAGGACTACAGAGAAGGAAGCAAAGACTACAAAGCCCTTTTCTATCTGGATTCATGCTGATTTATCAAACTTCAAGGGCTTCATCAGCTTCCTAGCACTGAGTATGCAGTCTTCCAGCTTTTGGGAGAAGAGGTTTCCTCGTGATAGCTACATGAGCTTGGTTTCCAGTGAGGGACTGGAGTCCTTGATTTTGATTGACCAGTTTCTGCAGGGGCATTGGCTGCATTTTGACTGGCCTGAGTCTGCAGGGGAAAACCTTATAGAGTTTAAATACCAGGAAACTTGCTCAGTTCATTGCTTTAAACAGTTGTCTACAGAGAAGGAGTTAAGGACTACAAAGCCCTTTTTCCTGCTGGGTTCCTGTTGAATCATTGGAGTACAAGGATTTAATTGGATTCCTAACACTGTGTCTACAGTATCCCAGTCTTTGACAGCAGAGACTTCCTCATGGCAGCTACCTGAGATTGGGTGCCAGTGAGAGATTACAGTGCTTGATTTGTTTGGCCATTTTCTGTGGGGGTGTTAGCTACATTTTGATTGGATGGCTCTGTCAGGGCCAGAGCATTATAGAAGTTATCCTATTAGGCATGTAGAACAGGTAAGGGAACCACTCATCTTTGTGATTTATGATATGAATTCCAGTACTTTCTTTTTCATGACCTTGTTTTACTAGTGTGACTGATTTTTACACTACCTTATTTCATGCAGAGAAATCATTGTCTCTTTTTTAGCTTATTAATGTATTAACATCTCATGGACATATAGCTGACATAAGCAGTTTTGTTCTGCTGTGTTACAGGTTTTAAATAGCATTGCAGCTTTGCTCCTTGTTGATATCACACATTTGCTTTGCTGAATGTACTGGTATTAGGTTTAAATAGTACTGCATTATTGTTCCTTGTTGCTTTGGTACTGTTACTCACTATTAACATTAACAAGATAATACTGCAGTGTTGTCTGTTACTCATACTAGGTATATAAACACATTTACTTATCTCAGTTACTGACCCTACTTTTTGACTATCAGTGTTGTTGCATTTCTGCTAGATACTGCCTACTACAGTGATACTGTATTTAGAGGTACTCCTCTACAGTTACTACACCAGAGAGTACAGGGTTACTTTTGTGATGCATCTTTATTACTTTGGCTGACTGCTATACTGCTATTGTTACTGCACTTGAAACTACTCATTTAGATTTTCTCTAGCTATTACAGTTACTGCACCCAGATCCTTTTAGTTAGACTACCCGTTATTCATTGTTTGTACTCACTCACTAGGTAGTGACCACGCTAGCCTATTGGGTAAAGCTATTTGGTTACATTTGCCACTGTTACTGATTTCCTTATTGCTCTTTCATAGTCTGTCACTTATACGTTTCTTTTTGTACTTGCAACTACTACACTAGTCACAGCTCATTCTTTATCTTTTAGACATATGCTAGTTTATCACCTTTTTCTACCCAGTCAATTATCATCTTTTGTCTTATACCGAATATGTTACTGTCCTATCCTATACCCTTTCATCTGCATTGGCCAATATGGAATCTCAGTCAGCTGTTTTTCCTGTTGTTGCTAGCCTGATAGCACTAGGTATTTTGAGGTAATGTGGTAACTGCCTCAGGTTTATGGAAAACTCTTTTTTTTCTACCTAACAATGAGTTAGTATTTGAGAGGTGTATTTACTAACTTGGAGGCTACCTTCTCACCTCAGAACACATTTGGTAAGCACAACACATTTACACACAGCATGAAGCACTTCCACTTAACCAACTTATGCTGAGGCTGTTCAGAGGGCACTCCCAGAAGTCTCCCAGGATAAAGGCTAAAAAACTTCAGACAACAGATCACACAGTGACACACCTACCTTCTCCCTTCACACCTGTACTTAGGATTCAGACATCTAACACTCACAAGGGTGCATACTTCAAACCCTTATGGTCCACTGAGACTGCATCAAACCATGGCAATGTTTTATTAACAGGTAAATCTATTGTAAGGCATATGGAAACCACCCTCCTCAGGCTGGATAACAGGATGACAGTTAGCTGTCTTTCTGGAGCCAGAAGCCAGGAAGTAACAATGGCTCTTGCATACTTCCATTCTTACAAATATGATTACAGCCTAACAGTGATCCACATGGGGGTGAATGACCTTAGATGCTGTACCCAGAGGGACATACAAAGGACATGCCTAAGCTTGCTTTATGTGTCTGAGGCAGGAAAATATCTGATCTTGAGTGGCATTTTGCCATCACCTAGAATGATGCAGAGATTCAAAAACAAGACAATTCACGTTTATAATCGGCTATGTAGCTTGAGTTATTATAGGGGGATCCAGTACGTCTTAGCTAGAGATGAGATGGCTGACAAGCCTTCCTAATTTGCCAGGGATGGTCTGAACCTCTCTTACCAATTCCTTCAAGTTCTGGACTAAGCCTTTGCTGCCTCCATAGTGCCCTTTTTAGCCAAAGTCCATCTGATATTCCATTCTAGTAACTTCTAATCTGGAGCATATTAATGCGGCCCTAATCATTGCCTGGAATCTTAACAAAAAAGGCCTGAAATTGAGTCTCTCCTGCAACTTGAACATATTCATATATGTGTAATTACAAAAACATGATTTCAGAGCAATGAAACCACACCCTCAATTCCTGGGTATAATACCTATCATGTCTTCAGACCTACTAGCAATTGTGGGGGAATATCTGCATTTGGCGAGGTTATTCCCACCTCCAGATAGATTCCTCGGGACATCACATTTGAACTCCTTGAAGTCCAAATTACCATAAAAAAAGACTAATTACCATTTTATAGCTAGCTATGGAACATGTTTGTCATCTTCTGATCAAGATAGCTGTCATAATGCACTAGGTGAAATTCCTATTAAACCCAAGCCCTTTCTAGTGGGGAATTTCAACTTTCTATTAATAAACTGACCGACTTACACTGCCAATGACTGGCATGCCCAGCTCTTCACTGACATTATAAATGCTAATTCTCACAAATAATTAACTGTTCTACTAGGGGACCCCATTATCCATGGTCTAGTCCTCACAAATATGGCAACTTCTTGCACAACTTCATATGTATCATCATGCCTTGCTTAATTGGATGTACTTCAAAACATCCATGCACATGAATGTCAAATGGCTAAGCACAAATCCCAAAAGATCAAAAGACAAAACACCAAAAAAAAAAGAATACACATTGTTTTTTTTTTGGGGGGGGTCAAGACCCTCTGCACCCCCCCACACACACCAACTGCTAATTATATATACCAAGTCCGAGATCACTCTACAGTGGGGAAAGGGCAAATTCCCAGATCCCTCCTGTTCACAATCTCGCATGGTCTTAACACTGGCAGAAGTGATAAAATGAGTTTCAATCACTTCTGCCAGTGGAAAAATGTGCAACATGAGCTTTTAATTTAAAACTGGTGATACGTCCTTGTAAATAACTCTGTGTTTAGAGACTAATCAAAAGGAAATCTTTTTCAGTTACTTGATGCTGTAATCCTCTTCTGAAGAATGCCATTGTTAAACCTGCTACTTATGTGTCTCACCTGTTGTTGTGTCTTTCGGCTTTTTCCAGTTAGGGGTCGCCACAGCAGAACTCCGGTCCGCTAATGATTGGTAGTTGATTTTTACATGCCAAGTTACTAGCCCTGATGCACAACCTTCAACGAAGATACACCCATTCATGCATGTCTCCACGCAGAAGAAACTCTTGCTGAGAATCGAACCGGACAGCGTCTTACTGTGAGGCGACAATGCTACCACAGCACCACCACCGCAGGTACTTATGTGTCTCACCTGTACTCCCGCTTAAATAGTTATACTGATAAGGCAGTTCCTATCTGCACCAAGTACAATGAAAAATTTAAAAACAAACCTCTGTGATGAAATACTCATATAAATAAACTGTATAACAAAAGAAAGAAACTGCTTAATGCTTCTAAGAAGTCTCATTCTACCTACCTTAAGAGCACACACAAACAAAGAGCTTCAGGGAACCATTAGGAAATTCAAAGCTAAATATGAACTTAAAACAAAAAATGACTAAATGTTTCTTTAACTATGTGAGGAAGTTAAGAACTTGCACCCAACAATGTTCGGAGCAAGTCCACAGTAATACTACACTCTCTGACCCAAAGGAAATGGCTAATGTCCTAGTTAATACATTTAGTGCAAATTTTATTCCACCCACAGTTCTAACTATTCTACAGCTTCCTCAGTCCCAGTAGCCCTCTTTAATTACAATTCCTTTGGAATAAGTTCTCTCAGCCCTCTCAAAAATTAAGAATGCTTTATCCATGGATCCTGATTATTAGTGTCAAAAAATGGTCTTCCTGGACCCCTACTTAACCACTTTAATCTATTCCTCTCTACTGGTTACATTCCTAAAGTTTGGAAAACAGCCACACAAATGCCATTATACCAGTGTCAATCACAGATCCTGCAAACTAGCTTTATATGTAAAGCTATGGAATGCATTATCTCAGACTTCATTAATCTGAACATTGAACATTTTTAACCCTGGACCTTGATAAATTTGACTTTGCCAAGGGAAGTCCTGCCTCCTTAACCTCATTATTTTTTTCAAGAAAGTAACTGAAGCATTGGAAGGTGGTTATGCATTGCATACAGCATATTTGGACTAGCCGAGGTCTGACACTATTCCATAAGGAGGCATTATTGCTCAACTTGTAAATCTAAATATAAATCCTTACATTGTGAAGTGGATGGCTAACTGGTTTGAAACAAGTATTTAATTTTATATCAGCAAGTCGAACAGTCATTCATTAGCTACAGTTTTATAAAGGGATTGCTACTTGGCAGACATATACTGGCAAACCCTCTAGAAATAAATAATTTACAAACTGAACACCACAATGAACTATTTCTTCAAGCTAAAGACAGATATTTGCCAGTCAGTTCAGTATGACATTAAAATAGACTATTTCTTGTTACCAGATACAGGATAAAATACCCAAAAGAAAGGTTTTTGCAGGAAACTATATTCCACCTTGTCACCACCATAAATGATGTATAACTACTTTGAAACTGCTGCCCCTGAGACAGAGCATCATTTTATAGTTTTAGTGGTCACTGAACATAAAGGTCAAGTTCACTACAATTTAATATTCTTAGCAGCTCAGCAACAATATCTGTTACCCTGGAAACAAATATTAAGTGATCATGTGATGACCGTGCCCTGGCCCAGCAATCAAGGAGCCTCAATCCTCACCACTAACACTAGGGAGGTTGTCTCATAGAAGAGAAAAGGACAACTAATACACACAGTAAAGTACAATTTCCCTTAAGTGCACACAGAGATCACAGTCATTCTGGGGCTGGTTGCTCCCTTGCTCTCCAGATCCCCAATAAGACTCCCCACTGGCACAGCTATAGGGTCCAGATCTCAGCCTAGCTGACAAGCTAACCTCTAATACCCTCTCTGTCCCACCAGTGCTTCGTGCCCCTGCCCATGTAGCTGACACACCACACACACACTTTGAGATAAGTATTTATACAACTTTACAGACACTCCTGGTAAAGGCTGACACAGATTCTCTAGCTGTGCCCCTTTACCCAGACTATACAGTAGTAATTTCTGTTACCACCAGCTTAATAATTATCAGCTTCCCAAAGGCCCTTGAAAGGGTGTCCAATTATTACTGTGCAATATTATTATCCAATTGGCAATGTCACTATTCAGTCTAAGGCTTATTAGAGTGGCCTATTACAATAACCTCTATAAATATGCAATGTACTCTAGAGCTTACTTTGTCTCTACACAAAAAAGCCACAGGTAAAAGGTTTTAAAATATTTAATAATAAATAATTAAAAACACAAGACAATACTACTATACCACAGAGATATCTAAGAGTTCAGAGATCACACAGAAACTTAAAACAATATAGTAGGACAGGTCTGATGTCAAAGAAAAACACTTAATCTAACTTTCTAATCTTTAGCTAATCTTAAGAGAAAACATAGTGCTATAATCCTACTTACATACATAAAGAGCATAAGCAGTGCTGGGGTTGATGGTCCAAGACAAAATGCTTTAGTCTCTCACTGAACAATAGTTTTTAAAACACTAACAAACAGCTCTGCTAAGGCCCTCCCAAATTACATCATTTTGATACTTAGGTTTTCCCAGTATTCACATTACATCATTTTGACACTTAGTCTGGAGTTCCCAGGCAAACAAACTGCATTATTTAGCAAGCTAACACCTGCTCAGGAAACTACAACAATAAAATATACTTCACATGTATACTCAAACAATTATTCCTTAAGTTAAGACAATAGAAAGAATGTGTTCAGCTAGCCACTTCGGCACCACTTTTTAGATAATCGTAACTTCAAAGAACATTTAAAATGCTTGGCTTGATTTTCCTTACAGCAGAAGGCAATATTGCAACAATCTTGAAGTTCACATTTTATAGTGTTTTCTTTCATATAAAAACACAAGCCTGTATTTTACATTTATATATACAGATGATAGAATTATGTATCAAATTCTATTTGACTAGGCTGGCAGCCTTCGCCCATCTTTCCCCAATCTTCACAGTCCATGTAAGGAGTCATCTCTTCAAGTGAAGTACAAGAGCTAGAATGCCAGATTTGTCCAGAATCCAGGCACTTTGTCCCTAATGTTGTATATTTGTCCAAAATTACCAAAGAAATTAAAAAGGCAAATACTTAATTTGTCCAAGTAACAAGTGTTTGCCTTTCTTCAAGTAACAGCAGTATTGTAAGTAATTATATAGCAGAATACATTAGTGATGCAGACCCCTCCCCATATGAGAGGCATAGGAACATGTCCCAACATAAAACCCAATGTTTAAGTAAAGCTCCATTCACAATCTTTTGACTGCAGCTTTGTACATTCATAGTGGTATTTGTGTTACCTTTTCAAGAGAAATATTTCCAGTTTAGCCGCTCTGGAGCTGCTGCCAGATGACACTAGCAACTGAGAAACTGTGGCTGAGGTAATGCACTCGAAATGTTTATGAAGTAATGAACTCACCAAGATTATGAAGTAATGCACTCACAAAGTTTATGAAGTAATGCACTCACAAAGTTTATGAAGTAATGCAGTCACCCAGATTATGAAGTAATGCACTCACAAAGTTTATGAAGTAATGCAGTCACCAAGATTATGAAGTAATGCACTCACAAAGTTTATGAAGTAATGCAGTCACCAAGATTATGAAGTTATGCACTCACAAAGTTTATGAAGTAATTCAGTCACCAAGATTATGAAGTAATGCAGTCACCAAGATTATGAAGTAATGCACTCAGAAAGTTTATTAAGTAATGCAGTCACCAAGATTATGAAGTAATGCACTCACCAAGATTATGAAGTAATGCACTCAGAAAGTTTATGAAGTAATGCAGTCAGCAAGATTATTAAGTAATGCAGTCACCAAGATTATTAAATTGTGCAGTCACCAAGATTATGAAGTAATGCAGTCACCAAGATTATGAAGTAATGCACTCACAAAGGTTATGAAGTTATGCACTCACAAAGGTTATGAAGTAACGCAGTCGCCAATATTATGAAGTAATGCAGTCACCAAGATTATGAAGTTATGCACTCATAAAGTTTATGAAGTAATGCACTCACCAAGATTATGACATAATGCAGTCACCAAGATTATGAAGTTATGCACTCACAAAGTTTATGAAGTAATGCAGTCACCAAGATTATGCAGTAATGCAGTCACCAAGATTCTGCAGTAATGCACTCTCCAAGATTGTTTTAGAAACTGTAAATTTGAGGATATGTTGGTATGCACCCTGTGCTCTTATGAAACCCGAGGTGATTTAAGATTTCAGTGAGTGGTTTATCCTACTGAGTACCAGTTATCCTTGCCTCATTCATATTCTGGTTAAAAGGACATAATGAGCCTTAAATCAATCTTCTACGAATAAAGCTTTTATACAAAAAAAGACTTAAGGCTACTTTGCATCTTTGCAACGAAAGGATGAACGAGGCAGTGTTAAATGGAGATCACAGAGTGGTTTGTCCTACTGAGCATCAGACAACTCAGGTTTCAAAACAGCAGAGGTCAAATACCAAAGTTCCTGTTTAGGGCTACCAATATCTCTCTGTTTAGGTCTTTGCATTCTTCCTTCCCAATTGCTTGAGATACAGACACCACCAGTGAATATCCTTTATTTTAACAGTTCTCTTAATCTGTACTATCTGAAAAACTAAATAAATGCAACTTAAAGTTATCTAAACTGTATCAGTACAGTAGCATGCAGAATAAGACATTGAACTTATATGTATCAGTTAATCTATTTTCATTAAAATAAAATTTGCAGGGGCTACTACAGGTGCTAGAAAATCCAAGCACACTTGTTGAAAAGGCAAGTTCTCAAAATCCCACTAACATGATCTCCCAATACCTTATCTTATAACACTGTATAGCACTAATGGAACTCTGTAACCCTAAAACTCCCTCCCTGCTCCCTAACCCTTAAAATCTCTTCCCAGTCCATAACCCTAAAATTATCATCTCAAAAACTCACTTCTCAAAGCTTAAGATTCCCTTCCTGCTGCCTAAACTTAAGCTCCACTTCCTGCTTCTTAACCCTAAGACTCCCTTCTCACTCCCTAACCCTAAAATCCCTCCTTCCCACTCCAAAAACTTGAAATTCCCAACCCACATCTTAAACTTAAAACTCTTTCCCTAACTGGTGCCCTAATCTACCCATCCCACCCCTATCCCACTCCCTCACTATAGCTTTTGCACCTACCCCGCTACAACTCAAATACATTTGCGTAAGCTGTGGCAGCTGCTTGCCTGAACTCATATTTGCATTTGAGTGAGAGCAGCAGCCCTCCCAGGCTGTAAGACACTAAAGTCCCTGGCTTTGAGAAAGTATTCTTGAAGTGCTTGGAACTCGAGTGCTTGTAGTGCTCTTAAAATGTAGTAACTTTATAATTAATTTAGAAATTTAGTAACTTTATAGTTAACGTATTAGTTAACATAGCCTTTTCTCTAAAGATTCTTCTGTTAGCTGACTGATGATGTGCAATATACAATAATAATGTTGATGGTATAAATCATATTAATAGCAATGACAACAATAATACTTTCATAGCAATGACTGTGATTAACACTGCTTTGAATATTAATATCAATGCCTTCCTAGTAATGACAGTGATTATACTTTTATAATGTAGGTTTCATCTTGAAACCATACGGAGCATCTAATCCAAACATCTATATAATATATGTAATATGTTTTAATCTGTTAGAAATTCTTCAGGTTTTAAAGAACTGTATAAAATGGCTTTAATAAATAATCTAAAAGAAATCATTTGAGGAAGTTAACTGTACTGTTGTCTAGGAGTGTAACCAAATCAGTTTTTTACCTTTTGTTTTTTTTTCTATATTTGCATTTTAGTTTGAGAAATGAAAAGGTGTTTGAAGTGTTGAAAGGAGCACAGAATTTTTATTTGTAGATAAATGTTTTATGAGCTTCTTATACTATTTTCCATTTATGCATTTTTGTGTGTTAAGACTGACTGACCAGCCTTAGAAAAAAGACTCATCTTTAAATTCTGAAAGAGCAAATTAGTTGAACATTTTTTTGCTTTATTTGTATTTTAACCATTTCAAAAGCATGTTAACTTTTGTAAAACATTCCTCGTTTTAAACATGTATTCTGTGATGCACTATTTCATTTGTGCATAAAAAGAAGTTTGCAAGATATGCAAGAGCTAGCTCAAGGTAAGTAAAGTCTAATAAATATCACTTCACCTCCAGTGAAGCATACATAAAAATGATACAGCTAGCCTATCACTGTCAACATTGAACAACATGCATTCACATAAGAGAAATTGTGAGTAAAACTTAAAACAAGCAGAATAACCCTTACAGTTATGCACCTAGGTTTCGGTCTGAACTCTGTTTCCTGCTACTTCATTTAACAGAACATAGGAGCAGAAAAGTCAAAGAAATCAATTATTGAGCTATTGGAGGTTAGATATGCAAACGGAAATGTGGCCAGTTGTAAACATTTTCTGTCTAAAGTACTTTCTTTTTGGTTCTGCTTGCCTACTAAAAAGTTATTTATGAGATAATACAGTGCTAAATACATGGAACAACAATCAACCCAGCAGCTTGCATGTGTACAGCCTTCACTCATTTCTACTGCAGCATCCATAGGTAAGTTGGATATGTCAGTATATTTCAGGCAAGAGAAACTTTCTGCATGTTGAGCCATTGGGAGTCAATTGCAGCTGCTGTGGACAATTAAGGAAATCTGCAGTCCAGAGGAAAGCTGGCCTATTCTCTGAAGTGCATTATTTTTATGCATCTGACCCCATCTTTAGTGCCGACATCATAATATGTTACTATTAAAGCATAGTGATACAGATAATACCAAGCTATACATTGACATGCTAGAAATGTTTGTTATATATCATGCAAGTTTTTTTTTCTTTAGGAAATTAAGTTTCTAAAATATCAGAAAATAATAAAGGAAAGATGTAGCAAGAAAAGGTGACACTAATCTGGAGAAGGAGTATTTAAATACAGATTGTCACAGTACACCTGTGGTTATCCATTACTGAATAATACCATCATTAATGTCAGGATATGCCAGCATTTAAACAAAAGTGGTAACTGTTATTCTGTACAAAATGGCAGCACAGTAAGAATGATGCTAACAATTTACTCATTACAGATATACTGACACTTGACACTAGATTCAATGCATTATATGATGTAGCCATTTTTAAATAGCTAAGTTAAGCTATACATTTGTCTTAAGTGAAACATTGCTAAAATACATATTCACAGTGTATACAGACTCAAACAGATCTACAATGCTTATCATTAGAATAACATTTATTTTTACAATCATTCCTTTACATTATGTAGAACCTAGTGGGCATAGCTAATTTACAGAGTAGAACCAAAGAGAAAGGTTTTCAAATATAATCATCAACAAAAACACAGTGATTAGAAAAGCTTCATCGTGCAAGCAAAAACATAACAATCAAAGTGTAAGTTTGTACTTGTTCTGTATAACATTTGTTGATGGGTATAGGTGAGTACAGTATGGGTGTGTCAGGCAAACTGAGTCATATGCGCTACATGCATTTTTCTATTGCTGTCCTTGAAATTGTTTTTGTTATAGTGTTTCATTTCTCTTAGTAGTCTATGCTTTACTTGTGAAACTGATATTACTATGAATAGTTCCAGTAGATGAACATAACACAAGCCTCATTTTCTTACTGTGGAATAGGTAAGTTTGTAAACTCAATAGGTCTTGTCCTTAAGGCCAAAGACCTTCAAAAATACAACCTTCTTAATACAGTATTGATAACTGTATTCATTTGCTTGTTTGTATATATTAGCTTTCATCTGCATTGCATTATGTAACATCTGTACATAAAGAGAAAACTTATTTTAAAGTCTCTTGACAGCTCAAGAAATAAAACTTTTTTTTCTGCTGTTTAACCCAATCTTAAATGTGTCTAGATTTCATTACCCATATTGGATTTGTTTTCTTCTTTATAATTTTATAAGACTTGGATTGTTTTTACTTGTACTATCTCATCTACAGATTTATAAGTAAAAAAGGATTTGACTGGTTTTCTATTACTAATCATAACCTAAAAATGAAAAGATTCTTGTAAATTTTCTTTGCAGCATCTCATACTGATTAACTTTAGTTAATGTGTAAAAAACAGAACCGTGTATTATATTCTAGTATTTGTCTAATTAAACTGTTAAACACAGTACTATCTTAAGAACTTACAGCCTTAAAAATAGCTCCATCAATTTTAATTCTTTATTCTTAATAATTACAGCATTAGCTGTAAAGTCTAATGTGTTAAGAGGCCTAGGTCATTCATCTACTGTAAACTGGGAAATAAGGTGATCTGACTGTGTAGGAAAGGCACTAGAAAAAATATAACAAGTTTGTTGATATAACATTCATGATTGTGCAAAAATTTTCATCTGAAGATGTCACAGTAATATATATTTACATTTTTGGTGTCTATAGCCAGTGTACACAATGTTCTGATGTTACAGTCACCTATGTACCGAGATCCAGCAGTCAATACTATAAACATCTAAAAATTTTACATTGGGTCGTCTCAATTAATAACCAAAAATGATAACTCAATGGGAAAACATTGTGCCCTTGGTAAATCATAGGACTACCCTCCATTAATGTAAGATGACTTGACTTGCCAGTGTCAGACATAGAATATTGTGGCCTTATTCGATCAGCTGGAAGTGAAATATCAATTTATGTCTTTATTTGCACATTTTTAGCTAGGATAAATGACAACTTCAAAAAAAATAAAATAAAGGTCCTTTTAATTTTACATATACATATGGAAACAGAGAGAAAAAAAGAAATGAGGTCTACTTTATAAACAGAAACAGCAACTTCTCAGATTTTATATATTCACTATTAATTGCTCAAGCACACTATAATCACAATCAGCTGTGAATTATAAAAACAAAAAGAGCTTGTTGCAGGCTTACAACTCTCACATTTTGATCAATAAACATACTGCCTTTTATGTTGCATAAACTAGGAGAAAGTGTATGTATATATATATATATATATATATATATATATATATATATATATATATATATATATATATATATATATATATATATCTTCGTTCACACAGGGGAATGATCTTGCTGAATGGAAGGTGAATAAATGCCCAGCGTAAACTGCTGACTCATAAGGGATGTGGCATACCTGACTGTACCAACATATTTTACTCCTGTGCTGGAAGTGATCTTGATATCGGCACATTTGTATAATGAAATTTGTCAACCTTCCTTTAATTTGTTATACTCATATGTATGTTCTCTACATATTCCCCATCTTACATAGTCAGTAATATGTGCTGATGTGCAACATGCTGTCAGTTAACAGAGGGGATCAAGGCTCTGAGCTTTTAAAGAGCTGCCTTCTGTAATCAAGTGTGCATAGTCTGAGTCCACCTACCTCCATTAGTCTTCTGTGTGATTCTGTGGAAATCATATATCTAGACATTGCTTCCAGATTACTCAGGAGAAGGGACACTTGTGTCCAGTGGGCTTATGAGTATAACAAATGAAAAAAAAAAACTTGACACAGCAGTGGCACACAAAATTTGTGGGTACTGAGTAGGATAATAGAGGAGCACACTCAAAACACATCCATGTCTTGGATATCTCTGTGTAAAGACAGAAACAAGGCTAATGGTCTGAAAGAATTCATAATGTTTCCCCCCCTCTAGTAAATTACTGCTTCTGTAATGACTGAGACATTTTGACAAAAGAGCTTTCTTAGAAGTTTGAGTAAGTTCCAAACTGATGATGAAGTTACAGAAAGTATGCTGAAACACAACTTTAATCATTTTAGATTGTTTGTGACAGATCTCTGAGATGTAAAGTGATATGCAGTGAAGGTAGGGACAAAGGGGTATTAAATCCTACAATCATGGATTGCAGACAAATGAATTTAAGCTATTTACTGAAAAAATGGATGGCTGAGTTCTGTTCTTCCAATGCCAAATCAGAAACACTAGATCACACAATATAACCTTTGCAGCCACATTTGCAATCCTGGTATCTATGAACACTAATTTCTCACCTGTGAGATAAAATTGGCCAGGGTTAAAATGGCCTGGAAGACCAACTAGCCTAGTACTTAATTCTGAACCTATGAGTGAATGTCAGGACAATGGGGCATATTAGCATGCTAGAGTGCAATACGTTGTAACCAAGAACATGCAGTAACATTACACAACATATATCTGACAGCAGGAGATAAGCCTACCTAGACTGCCCTTTAAATAAGTGCAACATTGTATCTTCCTGAAGTTCCTGCTTTACCTCTTACTCTATCTCCACCTGTCCCATGCTCCTTTTCGTGGATTCCTTTTCCACTACCCACTGATGTACACAACTGTAATTGTCTACAATGTTCTTAGTGATGAAACACTTTCAGAAATCTAGACAGTAGTTAGTTCTTAAAATCTACTGCTTGGAACCCCCCATTCTTCCAATCCAGGATGAATTCCTCTCATATCTCCCTGCATCGCTGAGTGCATCTGTATCATGTCTACCACATCTCTGAACTCTGGTAAGAACTGCTCCAGCTCACCTATGCTCTGGCCATATCCTCTATCCCACATATTTAGTTAGAGGCTTTCCTTTGGATTCTTTCACAAAGGAAAGTAATTTTCTTTATATTACTTCCAGAACTGCAGGTAGTACTCAAGATGTTGCCTAACCAGGGCCCTGAAGTGTGGAAGCATTGTCTCTGTGCTTCTGGTGGCTATCACCCCAAAGATAAAGCCCCATCATTCTGTTTGCTGCTGCCACTGCCCTCACACTCTGCCCTATTTGGTCAATTGTGATCAACATGACCATTTCCTTTTCCTGCTCTTTCAGAATCATCAGTTCTACTCTCATTCGTTGATACTTCATACCAGGGTTGCTGTGGCCAATGGCTGTATTTTGCATTTTCAGTGAAGCTCAACCTCCACCTTTCTACCAATATGTTTAAGCTTTCCAAATCATCATACTCTAATCCTCCACTGCTGGACCTAATTTTGTGTCATCAGTGAAGAAGTCAGTCCTATTCACTGTGGCCACAGATCTATTGGAGACAAGCACATTAAAGAGTACTGGTCCCAGGCACAACCCTGCAACATTCCACTTCTCAGTCTCCTAATTCTTCACACTGTGTCATTCACATCAGCCCTATGTAACCTACCATTTAGTTATGCACAAACACATTTCTTCACTTTTGGTCAGACTCACAGCCTCTCCGGTTTTCTACTAATTCAAAGTAAAAAGTCCAGATAGATTATGTCTACTGGTTCGCCACTGTCAAGCTCACCTACAAGTCCAATGATAAAACTGGATTAGCTTTGACTGCCAGCCCCTTACTGCCATAATGCATGTTGGTTACTGTCATGTGGATCGTTATCCTGTAGAAATATTACCAGCCTTCTCTCAGTATTCTGTCCATGATTGTTGTTCTTACTGCTCTTGAGTTAAGAGGCTTGCAGTTCTTTGGATTTTGTCTTCTCCTTGTACAGTGTACCACACTTGCTTTCTTTCAGACCTGAAGTACTTCACCCTCATGGGCTATGTTAGTACACTATTCAGATTTCTGAGGACTCTGGGAGGTAGACGATCTCTGCTTAACATACAAGGCCATGTCAAACCCTGAGCTGTTGGACATGCTCCACTTAAAGAAATCCCAATCCCTCAGAGCCACAAGCTCCAGGGATCTAAACCTTGTCATCACAATGAACAAAACATGCTGGAGGGATAGGTTCCTGACCCAGAGACTCCCCATGCTCTGGAATAGACTGGAACAAACTGATAAAAACAACTCAGGTTACCAACTCCAAAAAACAGCTTGAACTCCAAAAAACCTTGCTTACAGCTCCCAAACACAGTAAATAACCGTGAACGAATATAAAAGTTGTTGATTTATTAAGCGTTCTTTTTAAAATCCACTTTTCGTCGAGTACACTTTACTCAACTTCGACAGATGCAAGTTTTCTACTTTATACTTTTTAAAATAAGCCAGTAAACACACAGTATTTCACTCACTCAGTACTGAGCCTGTGTCTTCCTTCATTACCAGCTTCACACAACTGCCCATACATGTCAAGCAGAGCGGCTCTTTGGCCCTCTTCAAAAGGAACCTTGACGATTGGATGGGAGATAGGGAATTCACCCCGGGGATCACGTCAGTCACCCTTGCTAGACAGGGGTTTAGGGAAGTAAATATTGTAGGAAGAAATATTCAGGGAATTGTTATGACTAGGCTTGTATAGGCCCCTTGGGCTGATAGCCTAGTACCAACCTATGAACCTATGATATACATTTTTACATGTATTTATATAATTTTACATTTTCTATGTACATATGTTTATTAATACCTACACTATGTTGACAAGGGCATGATTTTTGGGGATTGGTGTGTTATTTGCTGTACATTTTAGTGTGTTTTTTATCATGACATGGGTTCTGTGGTTGAATTGTTCTGTGATTGTTGAATATTTATGAACTTTATGAATATTCATTATATGGTTCAGTGTTAATTGGGGGTGGATCTGTCTGTTTAAATTGAGCTCAGTAACAGTTTTCTAATTTCCTTGAAAACATCTCTGATTCAACAGAGACGAAAGGGCTTGGAATACTGTTTACACCTCTTGGATTTTTATATGACTGCACCTTTCGTGTGTTTTATTGAATAAATTCTTGGATAAACTGTGAGTCATTTTTTTATACCTGAATCCACTCCTGCTGTTTTTGTCATTTGGAGTTTGTGTGGCCTACAATGTTGTTTATTGATATGCACTACCAAACATAAGTGAGGTAGCCAAAAGCACCAGGCAGAGTGATGCTAAAATTGTATGGTGGACTACTCAATGGATCAACTGGTTTGCCCACACAAGCACAAAGATTCTAGGTCCTGTAGTAAATCAGAAATGCCCAGTCTCTAAAATGCAGATGAGCAGTGATAAACTGTGTGTACAGCCTGGCACCCTTCCATACAGGTAGGTGAGAACAAGTCCAGGCAAGAGCATCAGGACTAGGCCACGGCTGTGACCACAGTATTTGCCTTTGCATGCTTCAACCCTATGGCTAATGGATCTTACCTATCGACACCTTAATAAAACAGAAGTAAATTTTAATTTATGTAGAAAGAATACTTAGGAAAGCAAGTAATCTTGGAGTTTGTTAATAACTGTAAAGAACATGCAAAGAAGGCAACAGTACACAAGTAAAGCTTTCTAAACAACAAGAACATGCAAAGAATGCAATAGTACATAAGTAAAGCCTTCTAAAAAACAAGAACACCCAATAACTGCAACAGGTCAATGATCACAAAAATTAAAAGTTTTTATTAACATTGTAGGGGCATAATACTGTACTACTGTTATCTGAAAACAGAGAAGTCCTTAGTGTCTTCCCTTTACATTTATGTTTCAGCATATAGTTTATACTAGAGTGAAATATTCAGCACTTTAAAGCAGTGTATTATGAATATTCAGGTAATCAGTAACATCTTCACAAACTCTGCATTTTCTGATCGGCTTACACTGTGCTTAATTTTGTGAAGTACACAGCACACATTTGTAAAAAGTTAGTGTGAAATAAAAGGAAAGATAAAATGCAGGCACAAGTTTACACATATACAAAAACACTAGCAGCATGCTAAAAATACTCAACACTTCAGCATGCACTCTGCTTTACATCCATCCCTTTTTACAGTCATCATTGCTCTTTTTTACATTACTCATTCCACTTAAAAAACAAAACTCCCATCATGTATAATATATTAAATAAGCCAGCTAGCTTGGTAAGTGAAGCACCTTGATAAAATGGAATAATAAATAACAGGTACATTGTACAAAAAGCAGTTCTTTAAAATATGCTTAAAATGCCAGGGTGTGATAAGTAGGCAATAATGGCCGACAGATGGTGTGTTTTATTGTGTAAATAACACCCACCCAAGGGTGTTCTGGGGCCCAATGCCACACCCTGGAAGGGTGTTACTTACACAATAAAACACACCTTGAAGGGCATTATTGCACTATCTGTTAAACTGTTTACTATACATATATATATATATATATATATATATATATATATATATATATATATATATATATATATACATTTATAATTATATATATATATATATATATATATATATATATATATATATATATATATATATATATATATATATATATTTTTTTTTTTTTTTTAATGTAAAATAGCTGAAATATATGCTAACAAATATATATGGGAGGTTGAAGTCACTAAGTAATGTTACATTTGAGTTTTAGCCTTTCATAGCTCTCAACTAATCAGGGACAAATCTCAACAGAATCAGAAAATTCAGACGTAATCAGGGACGCTTTTAAAATATTAGTACTATTAATCTGAGACATTGACAGAATAACAGCATGTGAATTAATATATATTTTCTGAAGTAAAAAGTCTAACTCTATTGTCATTGTTTAAGTGTAATTTACCACCTTTTCTCCCACAAGTCTCCAGTTTTAGGAAGTATTAAGGGAGGCAGAGGTAAAATTTGTGTCAAAATCAAGGAATGTGTCTGAAAATCAGGGACAGGTGAGAAGTATGGACTTCATATCCATCAGAAACATCAGAAAATGCATGTTAACATAAATCACGTTATTATAGCAACTTTATAAATTTATAAGAGCAATATTTAAAAACTGCCTCTATTTTTAAGCCTTTGTTCTGCCATTATTTTAGGCTTTACCCACATTTCTTGAACTAAGAGTTTGAGAGGTTTGCATAACTTTTAAGAGTTGCATCCACTGCTCTTTCTCTATCAGGCACACACAAACACGCATTTACACTTGGATAGACACAAACACCCACACACACAGAAACATAAAAAAAAAAATATAGAAAACTGTGTGTGGGTTTATCTGTTTTAATTTTACACTCACTAAACAGCAAAAATGCTTAGTGAACGTAAAATAATGGCTCCAAGACTCTCACTTTCAGGCACATCTCGCACACACACACACACACACACACACACACACACACACACACACACACACACACACACACACACACACACACACACACACACACACACGTCTCTCTCTTTTCTACTTTTTTTTTTAATTTTACACTTGTTAAACAACAAAAGCACTGCTTAGGGAGTGTAAAATAATGCTGTACATTATCTCTATTACAGTCTGAGCTCCATGGTGGTTTAATATACTGCCAGAAGCAGTGGACTTGTTTTTCAGTGGGCATTACCTGTACATTATCACCCTGCTGAAGAATGTTCATTCTCCATTTAGAGTAATGATTTACAGGTCTCCCACTCTAAGAATTACTAAAGTAGCTGATGACCTTACTTTAAGTGCACCCTTGATGCTGACTGAATCATTATTGCCAGGACATTCAATGACATTTAAACAAAGATGCCATTCAACCTTCCTTTTCTCTAAGAAGGTCTCAAAAACACCAACACTAGGAGAAAATTAACTTTAACTTATACAAAAATATACATTTCCTAAAATTATAGCAAATTAGCAGCTATCTAAACAAGGCATTAGTGTTCCACTTAGTTTCTAAGGCATGTGTGTGTTCGGGTCTAGTTCTGTTCTTCGAAAACACACTTCTTCGAAGAACAGATAGTAGAGACCCACTTTAACGAAAGTGCAATTTCACGTAAAATAGGTTAACAGAAGCATGGTACAGGGGGATAAGGAAATATATCCTTTTCCCACTGTAATGCAATATTAATTTGTTATTAAAATAACAGAAAACAGAGGAAAAAAAAGGGGGGTAGTCAAAAGAGAAATTATTATTTATTTATTTTTTTATTTAACATTTGTTGACCGGGAAAGTCTGACTAGGTTCCACAGATCCTGTTTTCAGTGGAGGCCCGAGGAGAAATGCTCCAGAAGCATGACTTTAGAATTTAGAATTTAGAATTTAGAAAATACACACTATAAATTCACACACCATATTACACGGCAATCAGTTTTCTTAATTTAGAGTCGTTTTATTCAATAAACCTTTATTGGAGTAAAACAGAAAGCATATCATGTGTTTATGTAGGCTTTTGAATGGAGTTGTATGACAAATGCTTAAACTTACTTGGCAGGACAGTGTTTGCTATCAAGTATTGGTTGGGTTTATATGTTGCAGTCTACTACACAAACGTAATGACCGTGTTTGTGCCTTATATGCATTTGTTTGCAATATACTGCACTGAGAAAACCCTTTATACTTGCATCTTATAAATTCAGTTAAAGACAGAACACTGCACTTATATAAGGACATAGCTCTCTCTCGCTCTTTTGCTTGCATTAATATACTGAATGCACTCTATTGCTTCAGTCAATATTCTGTATTAATTATATCTTTATATACAGTAATAACATCAGTTAAAGACAAAATTACTGCACTTATATACAGACATTACTCTGGCTTGCAGTACCATAATGAATTCACTGTAGTACTTAGTTACTACTCCACACTATTTTTTTATATATAGCAATAAAATGGTTAAATACAGAAATACCGCACTTGTATACTGACATATCTCACTCTTGCTTGCACTAATGCACTGAATATACTCTAGTACTTCAGTTACTGTTCTGCAGTAATTAATTCCCTTTATATATTAATGGAATTAGCTAACCACACAATACTATTTACTGCTTTATTCAGGTTTATATGCCACACACACACACTGACTTCCTATAGAACTCTAGCCTTCCCTAATCTACCTGGTTAATCCACTCAGCCAGTTGCTCAGGCCTAAGCTTCTATAGGTAATTGTTCTTGTGATGGCACTGCTGGCTAGAGCGGGGTGATCCCTGTTACGGATTTCAGGTGCTCACCAAACTCATGCCAGATGTTTATTTTTTCCAGTTGGAACCTTTTGTACACACCTCACTCTTTTCCATCTATGATTCCCTGAGAAGGTAGACCATAATTTTGGTCTCCTTATCACACCAACTTGGAGCACAGCCTTGTGCCTTAACATGATTAGAATAGCAAGAACCAGAAAGAAGAAGGTATGAGCAGTGCTGTGGCTCACAAGTTTAGAAGCATTCCCACTGGGGTGTGACACCGCTTTAACCAAACCCAGTTAAACGGCAAGGGCATTAGACCTGGTACTGTTATTTTTTGGCAAGTTTGGTTTTACCAAAAATGTTTTGTCACAGTATGCAATCATTTTCTTTTTTATTACTTATAATTGCTACTGTTGCTATACATTGCCCTAGCTAACTTTTCTGAAGTACTACACCCAAATGTCACTCATTCCTGCACTGTAGCAGAAGTAATATTTTCTATGGTGTGCATAAATACATATTTCTGTATCTGATGATTAACTATTTTTAAGTATGTATTGTGCAAATGATTAAGTTTGACATGAGAAGGTATGCCAGATGATGTTAGATGAGCAGAAATTGCACATCGTGGTTGTGTAAACTGTAAAACATATGACTCCATTTTATTTTTTCTGAATAAATTTAGGTTTGAGCTCATCTGAGTCTATCTGAACATTCCTTTGACATGTTGGGGACTGCTGAGAAGCCCTGTAGACTCCACCACAATCTGCAGAACATTCACATGAACCCAAGGTCACATTTGTGAACAGGCAAGAGCGACTTATATGTATAAGTGGCTACACATATTTATGTATTACTGTGATTCAAAGAGATAGCAAGCTGCGACGCTACAGCGGTAGTATTGTTGCCTCACAGCAAGAGGTTCTCCTGTTCGATTCCAGCTGGAGTGCCTTCTGTGTGTAGTCTGCATGTCCTCCCCACGGTCGAGTGGCCTCCGAAAGACATTCGTAAATGGGCGTGCCTTCGTTGAAGGTTGGGCATTGGGCTGGCAACTCGGCACCATAAAAATCTACTACCAATCATTAGCGGACCGGAGTTCCACTGTGGTGAGCCCTAACCGAGAAAAGCTGAAAAGACAAACAACTGTTATTCAAAGAGATAAATGTAACAGGACCTGATTTGCATACAAAATGTGTAAATGGACTTGAATTTATGTGAGACAGTTTAACACCACTATATTAAGTTGCTATTACTTGAGTTAGGCAGAAAATGTCTTAGGAAACCATGTACTTCTTAAAGTAAGGACAAATATTAAAAATAGTAACATTTCTTATGAAACACTTCAGAATGATATAAAACTAGTGAGTTACATTGAAGAAATGTTTATTTTATTTATATGATGGACATATGGCTTTAGTGAATAGTGTAAAGCTGTCATTCGTTAATGGAAAATAATTAAGCAGAAGTTGGAAATGATTAGTGATCACTAGGAAAATCATTTACTTTGGTGTCATGTAGTGACTGTGCATACATGTGTTTTAATTGTGAAGTACTGGAGTAGGAAGTATGCATTGTTAGCTAAACATACATGTCTTCTTACTGAAGATTTATGAGTGTCACTTAAGAATGACATACTACAGTATTATGTATACATGAAAATGGCAGGAGCTTGGGGAAGAATGAATCTGTTAAAAATGTGGTTGTTTGCTATTGTGAATGTATTTATAATGCTGCAACCATTAGCATAGCACAACTTTGTTGGACTGAGATTTTGCATGTGTATATTATTATGGAGTTTGAGTTAACTTTGTTTATCAAGATGGAAGGCACACACAGTCATTGTAGTGTTGTTTGACTCATGATTACATTAAGTTTTTGGTATATGACTATGGCCTTTTATCATGTGCAGTAATGATGCAAAACAAGGGATCAAGACAGAGCAATGAGGAAAACTGCATCTTCATGGCAGCCCTTAGGACATCTGGGAAATGTCTGGTAAAGGGTGGCCCAAAACAGGTGAGTGGACAAAAGCTTGGAATCAAGTTGTCCTGACATTAATGCAGTGGGTGGAAGAAACTGCACAGTAACAGAGTGCAAGAAGAGGGCAAAGGATATGGTAGGACATGTTAGAAGCAAGATGAGGCACAATGCAATTGCTCGTACCAGTACAGAGAGGAGCTTCCTGCAGTTATCCCATAAACATCAGTCGAGGAATACCTCTTCTCCATCCATGGATAAGGCTATGACACAGAAAAAAATGGAATAATCAGAGTTTGTGTGAATACTAGCTTTTACCAATGTCTGCAGCAGCAAGACTCATCTTCTAGGAAGGTTGTTTTAAAAACATTAACATAAATTTAGAGAACTGAATGCTGACAAGGAAAGGTTACATTAAACAGATTACAACTGCTATTAATAGGTGAACCTTTTACATCTGCACAGCATGACAATTAAGGCAGTGTGCATGTTTAAGTGTGTCTCACACCTCCTCAATAAGCATGCAGTTGTGTATGTTATGTATTTATTAGTAATGTCTTCAAATTGGTTTTACAGGGTCAGTAGCAGGAAAAAAACAATTCTGCTATACCAAAAAATTTGGAGGATATCAGCAGCAGAATGGTTGATGAAGATGATTTTGATAAAGTTATATGTATGAGTAAACCTGAGGAAAGTGGCATTCAGCCCCCAAGCTTAATAACAGGATCTTGCACCCTACAACATTTTTGTAAGTCTGCAGGAAGAGACAGTTCATCACAAAGTCAAGAAAATGCTGACATTATACTCACACTCATAAAGGAAGAAAACCCCTGCACCTCTACACCAGTATCTCCAAACCCAGGACAACACTTTCAGGATGATGGCAGACATTCAGAGATAACAATGTCCACAGTAACACATTTACAATGGGGAGCCAGGCACAGGAATTTGTGACAGCTACCCCTGGAAACACGTAAAGCATTGGCTGCCCAGCAGCAAATGTGCCATGACATTGTTAGGGCGCACAGCACTGCCTCAGAGAGTCAGCTGAAAATGGTCAGAATACTCTAGGGTACAGGTTAGGATTTCCAGAACTACTTGGAAATGGCACAGAGTAAGGATAATGCCGTGATTACAATGCCTCATAGTATGGTGGCACACCAAATATCAGTGGCCGCCTCCATTCATACACTAGTTAGGACTTATCAGACTCAAACAGTAGTCAGTCTGGGAAAGGGAAGAGGATGGGGTAGTTTGGACATGTGGAGGCAGATTACATGAAACTACTTTTCAAAAAAAGTTCTGTAAGTAGTCAGACGGCTACAAGCACAACAGATTTCATGTAGGCCACAGCAGCATTTGTCTACACCTAGCACAACCTCTCATTCGAGGTCCAGATTACGTTCTGGCAGCACTGTCAGATTGGTGTCTGCAGGATTACCTACATCAAGTAGGTCACGACATTGGATCAACTTACCATCTAGATCTCATGAGAACCCATCTTCGAAGTCACTTCAGCTATCACTTAGCTAATCTTTAGGAGACGTGTATGACACATTTGACCTTGATCTACTGTGATTCAAGTTTGACATTTCTGTTACTTACAATTCACAAACACATGTTAATGTTTAACTCCAAAGGGAATAAGTTATTGTAAAAAAATGGGGGCCTGCTTAAGACACTTTACAACTTTATAAATTTCATTCTTGTAATAGTACTGCTTAAAACCTCAGGTAACTCTGGAAAAAAGTCTGTACAACACAACATAATGTTGCAGTTAGTAACATCAATATGCTATGTATGCATTACCATTGCTATGGCTGGCAGTTACCTACACCTCCAAAGTAGTAATACACAATTTTTCATAAAAACGCATTAATGAGAAAATCACAGAGTATCCTGCCATGTAAACATTTATTGCTGCCACTTCTTCCTCACCACTGCAGAAATGATATTTTTTATCTATGAAGTCACAAATTACTGTGTATGACAAAATACAATAATCTGATGTGCAGCAATTCAACAAACAAAATTAGAAAACATTGCATAATATAACATACAAATATAACACATTTTCATTCAAATGCAAAGTATGAACTCATGTTAAATAGTGAATTAACAATGTGCAGTAATTCTACCATTTGAGGACATTCAGTATGTGCATATTTAGGCAAAATGACTCAACAGATTGTATTGTACTAAACAGTCAATTGTGATCATTACTTATATGATGCCTTATGACATTACTCAACAGGAGTCAGTCAGCACTCAAGCATGACTTTTTACAAACAATAATATGAATAACTATTCTGAAAAAAATATTTTAAGTTGAGAGAGAATGTCAGATGAACATTGACAGCAGACCATCCACCACATACCACAGCTGTTCATGAACCTGCTGGTTGGTCATCTTTACTCATATCTGGAGTGGAATCATTAGCTGAGGTGACGAGTCATTTCACTACCAGAATGATTATTTTGTTCAGAATGCAACATCTACTAAATATCCTGCATGCAGTAGCTGGGTTATACTCTGAGACTCATCCAGGCATGTGAAATGACTGTTCAGGAGACCACAAACCCTCTTGATGACTATACAGGTCTGGGACAAGAGTGTATTATAAGTCTCTTCTGCAGATCCATTTGGATTAATCACTGGTGTCATCAGACATGAATCCAGTTGATATCCAGCATCACTTGAAAGTTTGAGAGATACAGAGAGAGAAGGGGAGGCAAAACAAAGGAAAAGTGGTTATCCAGCATCAATTGAAAGTCTGAGAGAGATAGAGAGAGAGAGAGAAGGGGAGGCAAAACAAAGGAAAAGGGTTGCGCATTTAGAAATAAATTTAACCATAAATAACCACTTAAATACAGTAGAAAAAAAATTTCCACTTCCCAACATGATGCCCTTTGGGCAGCCTACCATGCAGGAAGAGGTGCTAGAGTGACTAGTGTGTCAGATATGGGAATTGTGTGCACTGCCAGGATGCTGGGTAGACACATTAATGATGCACTCCCATGCATCACACACTACCTGGAAATTGATGGTATGGCAATCATTTCAGTTGTGGCATCACTCCCCCATGGACCAGAAGGGACCCTAATTGTAACATGGGTGCAATCTATTGCACTGATTACCTCAGGGAAATGTGCCTCCCAATAAAAGGCATGCATAGTCCTGGTTTTATTCTGGGGTATCACCAGGAAATAGATGCACTGATCCACATGTACCAAGAGAACATCCAGGAACTGCTGCAGTATCCTTGAGGGAGAACCCTGTGAGATCCTCAACGAGTCCCCTGTCTGTCTCTGGAAAGTTCATGAGACAAGTATAGTGAGGGTTATACATACCTTATTGTCCATGGGGAAAGAAGTCCACACATTCCTCCAGTACCTCCTCGGGAGTCATACATACTCACTAAGACCCTTATAATGTCCCTGTGCAATCTGAACCTATCAAGTATCTCCTGATTATCCAAATTAAAGTGAGTTATCCTCTGCTTATATCTCCACCTTCCTGGCCTGTGAGTGTCATTGGGTGCAAGTGGTTTTTGGCTCAGCCAAGGCAAGCAACTCATACCTGGAAATAACAAGGCTAATACCAAGTGACAGCATTTTCATGGATTGCAAAGTAGATATGGTTAGAAAGACCCTCTTTACATAGTGCATCTACAGATGGAGCAGAAAAGCAGGAAAATTTCACTATGAATCACACATAGGCAAGAGAATGCTTCATTAGCATACACTGGGTCACATCTTTTCTCATTTACATCTCATCCTGAGTTCATTTGCTTATGCTCTTTCATGGTCATTGGGCATAACCATAAGTGACCTCTATGAATCGTAACTTAGCTTTGTTCATTTGCGGACAGCATTGATAGACTTAATGCATTTGTGTAATATCTGTGAATACCATCCTTAGATTTATGCATGTGATCTGTCCTGCACACCACCTGACAGACATATATTTGCTGTGTGGTAGTCAGAATTATCCACATAAGAGTGTAAGATTTGTGCAATGCTTTCTGGAATGTATGCCGCAGTGAGCATGCTCAGCACATCAAAAAACACTGCAAGGCAGGGACTGCTACTGAGTCAGGCATAAAAAGATTAATATATATATATATATATATATATGATTAATATATATAGATAGATATATAAATTGGTCTGAAGCATGGAAGCCTGGGTGCATAACCTTTTATTGGAATATAGCAGAGGTACACACTATAGCAGGTTATGCAATCTGCTTATCAGGAGAGCTGTGGGTAAGGGTGTTTTACAAAAACATTTTGTGTATCCTGCTGTTTAGGTGCAAGGTAGGCTGAAGAAATGTTGAAACAGAGCAGAAGTTGTACAAAGACTACCTCCCATGTTGTGCACCTACCAGTATGTGAAGTGAAAAGACAGCATTTAAAACAATAGGGATTTATTGTAGGGTGCATAACATGGCAGCACTATGTCCATAATATACCAAGTCACATTCACACATGCCATCAATATGTGTGTGTGTGTGTGTGTGTGTGTGTGTGTGTGTGTGTGTGTGTGTGTGTGTCTCCCAGCATGTATGTATATATGCAGTCTGTGCTTCTAAATGTGTGAATCAAGCACTATATCACTGTGTGATCCTTTATGTACAAGAATTAATAGGAAATGCATGGTTATACCTGCAGCTCATTTCACATTCAAGTTTGTTGGGTACTATTTGTATCTCATCATAGAACTGTTCTATGTGAGTGATGCTACTGCTTCCTATATTACAATGCCCTGTAATCCTCTCCCGTGGGATGAACATACACATCTGGTCATTGAATCAAATACTGAACATCTGCTCTTTGCAACAGTGACAACTGGTTAAGGCAGTGCAGCTTTGTATTTTTGGTGGGTCTCCACCTTGAACGCCACAATGCACACATACCTTTGACTGGTCAGCACCTGCACAGATTATTATATGTACAGCTCTATGTATGACTGTGTCTTTGCGGAGTCATGTTTTGGAGATTTGCCTTGTAGTTTGTGTGGCCATATACTGAAAATAGTAGACATAGTGTATCTTTCTATATGCTGCTTGTAGGCCATATAGTAGAATAATATCTGTGATGGAGCACTTAACTCATTACATCCGAGTGACGCCTCCAGGTGCATCTGCAGTTAACTCCTGCTGAAATCTCTAGGTGTCAAATATTGCTTGTTCTTATTTGTATCAATAATTCCAAAACTATGCTATGTACAAGGTTTTAAAAGATTTCATCTTATAGCTTACACAATGGCATATATTTGATCTCTGTCTAGTGCACATAAATAGATTATTAACTGTTTTTATGATATTAATTTATATGTATATATATATATATATATATATATATATATATATATATATTTTCACTTTTTTCTAAATTTCTCAACAACCAAGTAACACAGACAGAACTCTTTAGTCTCACATGAAAGCTCTCAGAAAGATAAATAAAATGCTGCTGACAGTATGTATGTAACATGAGTGGTTGCTGAGATATTGTAAGTTGTTTACAAAATATGACAAATGTAACAGTTACTGTGTTTACTGTAATTTATTAAATTTGGTTTAAGAACATAAGAACATAAGGAATACTACCACTATAAAAATAGTTTGTGCTGACGAGTTTGCCATTTTTACTTCTTTCATAACCCTTATGGTTCCAGAGATATGAACATTTGTTTGAAATATGAGGACATCATTTGATTCTGTCAAAAGGCTTAGGCTCCGCCTAATGGAAGATACAGTGCAAACTACCTGAGCTCCATTGAAGTGAATGAGTTAATTGATGGTTGTATTCACTACAGCTATTTCTGAAGTGCAATAGCAATGTTATTTATGTATATTGTCTAAACGCAGAAGGCACAATTGTCATAAATGTTAAGGTCTTCACTTACATGCCCAAGATACAAGGTTCAAACCTGAACTTTGGCCAAAGCCTGTTTGGAGTTTTTGTGACTCTGTGGGTTTCCTCCCCCCTACCAAAAACATGCCATGTGTTTTTACCCCAAACCTGCCCAAGAATAGAATTGTGGGCTTTGGGCAGATAGGAAAACATGGATCACAGACTGCGTGTCATATCAAGGCTAGTCTTCTGATGGTGCAAAACTTGACTCTAGATCTTTTGGTCACGTTGACTAATAAGCTTGGAGCTGGATGACATGATGGTAAGGAGGATGGACATCCACTGTATCCAGGAGACAAGATGGAAGGGCAATGCAGCAAATCTACTCGGCTTATGATCCAGAGTCTACTGCCCAGGGTCAGGACAGACTGTTGTGGTGAAGAAGAGGCTTCAGAAGATAGTGAGGGATGTCATCTGAATTAGTGACAGACTTATGGCAGTCAGACTCCAGTGTAGGGACAGGGCTTCATAATCTCAACCTATACAGCTTAGCAGGGTTGTGATAACAAGGAGAAGAATGCAGTCAGGCAGCAGTTAAGCAGGCAGCATGAGCTGGTGCTGATAATGGGGGACCTGAATGCTCACATGGATGGAGCAATGGGATTAAAGAAGGAGTGGCCATTCCAGACACATGGTTCAGCAACAGAGATACTGACAAGATCACATGGTTCAGCAAGACAAATAGTCACAAGATCACATAAAATTGTGGCCAACATGCAGCTCAAATGGACTTCCTCCTAGTAAGGAAAGAGCATTGAGGTAGAATCATTATTTGCAAAGTAATCCCCAGTGAAAACAGCTGGCCCACAGCATAAACTACTCGTTGCCACAATCAGCAGCAAATGGTGGTCAGAGAAGGCTCTAAGGTCAATAAAGGCTCGGCTGGAGATCTAAAAGTTGACTAGAGAGAAAGTACAAGAGTTCAAAGGAAATATTTGGGGTCTAGCAACACAGGAAGATGAAATAGGTGGAGTTGAAGAAGGAAGACAGTGCCTCCACCTCAAAATAAAGTGTACGAGGACTATAAATGAGATCTGAGGTTGAGTCAGGTATGGAAATAAGGTACATAAGGAAAACTGGTGGTGGAATGCAGAAGTCCAGGAAGTCATCAAAAGAAAGAAAAAAAAGAGTGGGAGGTAGAAAAGATGAACCAGGCTAAGAAGGAATACTGGTTGGCTAACAAACAGGCTAAGAGAGCAGTAGCAAAGAACAAGCCATCAGTGGCATCCTACAAGCTTCTGGAAAGTGACTCATGGCAAAGAGAAACAGGCTGCAAGTCAAAGACAGAAGGATAAAGAAGATATTCATTAGACACTCTTCATAAAGGATGCCAGCAACAACCTACTCTCCTGTCAATAGGACAACAAAGACAGATGAAAGAAGTACTTTAAACAGTTTCAGAATGAAAACTTCCCAGACGTTCTACTGCCCATAGTGAAAGAAGAGGAGGATCCCAACCTAGAAGGGGTAAGAATAGCACTAAGGAAAACAAAGTCAGGGAAAGCAGCAGGCTCTGATGAGGTCACAGCAGATATGATAAAAATGTTGGGTGACTTGGAGGGTACACATAGCAGTATGGAGAGGAAGTTGCATCCAGATGACTGGAGAATAAGCATTCTAGTGCCGGTACAAGAACAAAGGGAACATTCACAATTGAGGGCAGTACAGTGGCATTATACTCCTGTCACACTGCTTGAGAGGTCTGGAGAGGGTGATTGATAAATACACAGAGGAGTAGAAAGTAAGATGGGAGATGAGCAGTTTAGATTCAAATCTGGATGCAGCATGATCCACCTAATGTTTACAGTGAGACTGATATCTGAGAAAAAGCTAGAGATGAGGAAAGAGTCCAACAAGGCATTCCTAGACTTGGAGAAGGCATATGACAAGGTCCCAAGAAAGCTGATTTTTGCAGTCCTTTAATAGATCAAAGTCTCAGAAACATTGGTAGAATTAGTGAAGGCTGTGTTAAGAACTGAATGACATAAGTACGAAGTGTTCAGACTCACAGATGGGTTCCCAGTGGGAGTAGGTGTGCATAAGATCCAGCTATGAGCCTAATGGTTTTCATACAGATTACATTAGAAAACAGGCTGAAGGGGACAGATCAAGAAAGCTGTTGTATGCAGATGATGTGGCATTACAGGCAGACATTGAAAAAGAACTTCAAGAAATGACAGGGGAATGGAATAAGATGAAATGGAATACAGCTAAAACAATTGTAATCACAGCAAGTGGGGGAATGAGAAGATGAAAACTGAGTTAAAAGGTAAAATAGTGGAAGAGATTAATAGCTTTAAGGATCTGGGAGGGGTGTTGGTTGAGGAGATGGGAAGTCTGACTGAAGAGGGCAAAGCTTTTCTCAGAGGAATGGCAGCCATCTGGCACCAGAGTGTCAGGGTAGTGTGTGACAGAAGAATGCCCAAGAAGCTGAAAAACATGGTGTACAAAACAATGATGAGAAAATTACTACTCCATGGTACAGAGACTTGAGCATTAAAAACGGGGCAGTCGAGGAAGCTAGTGATGATGGAAATGAAGTGCCCGAGTTGGGTGGTGGGATACATACTGTGGGACAGATGAAGAAATGAGGACATCAGAGCAAAAGCACAAGCTCCAATTGCAGAGAAGGTCAAAGAGAACAGACTACGGTGGTTCAAGCATATGTGTAGGAAAGCAGAAGGCAACTGGTTGTAGATGATTTGGGAAAAACTTGAAGAAGGCAAAAGAAAACAAGGGCATCCAGCAAAGAGATGGGTGGATTGTGTGAAAGAAGACCTGCAACAATCAGGCATGACTGCCAAAGTAGGAAGCCATTAGTGGCACTCTACCTACTTCTTGAAAGTGACTCATGGCAAAGAGAAACTATCAGGTTGCAAGGCTAAGACAAAGATGTAGAATCAAGAGATGGTGACAGTTAATGGAATACCATGACTCCATGTAGAAAGTGAAAAAAAGTGGGCTGATGATGATGCTGATTCATGTAAATTGTCTCATCTGCATATATTCTGTGTACCATGTCTTCTTACAATGCTTTACAGTACAATTCTGTTATAACCATAGTGATGTTTCTTGGCATTTTTCTGTGCTTTCTTTGCATACTAGTTCTGTGCACTGTGTGTAGTGTTTATGAATCCTGCCCACATTTTGTAAACCAGGGCTTGGAGGTATACTGTCTTGTAATTACTTTGTAGCTCTGTAGGTAACAGGACATTGCATAATTTTATTTCATTTTCTGGTTTTTGTTAGCTAATAGTATTCTGTCTGTTCAGTAATTCCCGCCAAACAAAGTTGGTCAATATATGGAGCTATGGAAACTTAAGGCTACAATGGTGTGTTATTCAACCCCTGCTATTAAAAAGAGTGTCCCATTCACAAGCACCAGGTTACTGGCATTCATATTACCTGGCTAACCAGGTGTACATTGCACATTTTTATTTTGGTGTGGACACACTCACAATCCCCTTTTTGTCAGAGTCCAGAATGAAGACCAGCCTTGTAACTTAACTCTGTGAAACTTGTTTGGGCCAAGCTCAGTCCATTTAATTAACACGGGCTTCATATTTCAGGTCTGCTGCTCATTAATTTGCATACAATCTTTTATAGAGCAAGTGAGAAGAAATGTTTCTTAGATATAGAAACATCACTCTAGTCACCATATCTCTATTTAAAGTTTGACAGATATGCATGTAAAATACACGATTAGATATGCAAGAGATGTCTGGTACAGATTTATTAAATATAATAATTAATAGTTTTGCAAGTAGATCTTTTGATTCTTTCAAAGATTAGGAATACTTTCTAGTCTGCTGGAGAATTAAGTTTTAATGCCCTCATTTTTCTGCCCACTGTAGATTAATCAGCTCTGTATTTACTGTATTAATTAATTAGCATTAATATATTTTTCCATGTCCAGTAGGTCTGACTCATTTGTTAGAGTTACGGAATATGTGAACACCTTATTTATTATACCAGCCATTATTTCTAAATAAATTATTAATATACAATTTAGTTTCATAGGATTAACTTTTGTTCCATTCTTCTCAAATCAATCAGTGTACTTGTAGTTTGCAATGATCTTATATTTTAGATAATTTTTATTTCATATAAAAGTTTGTTTTATTATTACTGCCTGCAAGTTGTTACATTTCATTATTTCAAGGTACAGATTCTGATACTTTGCTATACATTACACATTGCTTATTTTTTATTTTATTAAACTGATTTAAAGGTATTTCTTACAGAATTCCCTTATACTTATTTCTATATCATAACATAAGCTGCAGTGCAGGCAGTTGAAGAATATACCAGGAATTCACAAATGATCTGCAAATGATGCAGAGCCTTTTAAAACTGGATGAATAGTCTTTCTTCCTTGGAGAAGGTAAAAGGTCTTGCCACTAAAAAATACACTGCCATGGATAACCATGGGCAGAGCAGTGTATTAAGTATCATAAGCAGAGAAGAAGGGTATGCCAAGTCCAAATGCCATGCCCTTTGTTAACAGCAATGACATGAAAGCCCTGGAATGGGGGGAAGCTGCTAGAAGAGCAAAATGTAACTCAAAATCAGTTATGGCCACCATTATGTAAGCTTTTGGCATATACTAGTCACATTTCATTTTAGCTCATTCAGTGTCTTAATAGTTAAAAAATTTCTCCTGTGTATAAACTGCAGCACACCTGCTGTTTTCCTTTCTACGTATGCAATTCTTATTAAAAAATCTGGTTTTACTTTCCTCTACAAACATTTAGTCAATGAACACAGTCTGATCTGAACCTTAGATATGCTATTCAAGGTGATTGCTACTCTCTCTTTTTTAGTTGATGTGAGAATTGCCACACAACAATATTTCCTACTTCTTTCATATGTCCCTATAGTAGGCTAAAATTAGTATACACTGCTGATCTCTGTTGTCAAAAGATGTTTAATATCTTCAGTTCATGATCACGGATTGTGAATATATGAAGCCTCACCAGAGCAAAACCAGTTTGCCACATCCCAGGGTCGCTAATGTCTCAGTTTTTCAAATCCAAACTACAGTGCTCATTACATAAACTTAGCACTGAAACTCAAATAACATCAAGTACATTTATTTCCTGATAGAGAAACATCTGCTCCTTGATGTAATGAGTCATCCATGCCAGCCCTACTGGTGAGGTCAGCAAAGTCTAGCCTTTTGACATTTGACCTGCATTGTTCTTGGTTATACACAGTCACCATATTCACTAACTGTTATACTTGCATCTGTTAAACTATTCACTAGTCTATTTACCTTATAAGGCTGAAGCTCTAATACTCAAAAGGCACAGAAAAATGCTCAAGTGTATCACCTTGAAACCAACATCTTATACCTGTTCCTTCAGACTTTTGACAAGCTATCCTGTATTTCCTTACATATTTCTGGATATAGGGACCATAATGCATTATCTGTATGGCTCTTTTCTTATTCAACCAAGTAACAGTTTTATAATTGGGAATGCATTTAGTTTGGCCACCTAAACTCTTGCCTTGCAGTATCAGCTACAGACTGTATTTAAATAAAATTGAAAAAACATTCTTTATTTTATTTTGGAATGCCATTCTATTAAATCTACCAGCTGTTGCATAAAAACATTTCTGCAGCACCTTATCCTTGAAACAGTTTACAGCTCAGTAGCTACAAAATAATTATAAAACTACAGGATTATGATGTGCATGTCATTTATAACATGTACAGGAACATCCAACAGAAAATTAAGCACATCCCTTGAAAACTGAAAGAAGTTGCTTTGTGTATATCAACACCCTCCCTTTATAGTGTACCCTATAATTAAGAAATCCTTGATACCTTGGAAAAGAATGGAAAGGGACTGAACTCATCAAATCAGGTCTCTGGAACCATGACAATATCTGCACCTTGTTGGATGAGCAGCAACGTCATTTCATCCTAAGTGTTAAACTTCTGGCATTTAACAATAAAAGCACTAATTCTTCCTTTTTAAATTTAAATATCTGTCTTTAAAACAATTTCACATAAAAAAAAATCCTTCAGTAGTTTTCCTAAACTGTGGCTCAACATTTTGTTTGGTGAATGACTAAGAAGAACTCCATCCTTTCCAAATGAATCCCTCCTATTCACCATGTACTCCTATATACACACAGGGAAGTTTCCAGTTTCCAAAGTAAGTCGTCCTATAGAACGATTTAGTTCACTTACCTTAGACCTGCACAGGTTGCCATACTGCACAGCTGAAAAACTGGCCAAAAAACAAACCCAGATTTCACACTTTGTACAATGTAATATAAGCCATCTTAGCACTGTACAATGCTGAAACCATTAGTCCTTGTTTATCTATACGGAGAAAACAGTTCTTCATACCTCACAACATGGTTTCATCTATTATCGAAACATGCCCTCTTCTCTCCCCACTTATTTTAATTTCATTATCCCATCCTGAGGTCCCATCACTTTTCGCATTTACTGTAAAATGTTATTCATCCTGAAGCACCTCCTTATTACTATTCGCTAAGTGCATGGTTAAATTTTCCAAGTTCGCCTAATTCTACTTATTGTTGCTATTCTTTTTCCTTTCCTTTATTAATACTGGACTCATTCCCATCCAGAAATACATTGTCTTCCTCACTTAAATCATGTTCCTTTCTTTGACCTTTTTTAGGGAAATTACTACCCTGAGCTACAGTGCACACCTCAGTTAGCTCCTTACCTTCTACTAAATCTTCACTGTTTGTTTGTATACTCCTATCCACCCTGTCAGTCACTATTTCAGTTTGACTTTCACTGTCCTTTATTTCTCATTGAAATATAATAACTTCATTCTGCTTATCTAGATATTTACATTTTTGACATACTATTTAATTTACAGCTATAAATGAATTACTGTCTGAACACATAATACAGATAATTTCTTGAGCCATCCCCTTTTCCAATATATCTGCTGGACAATATTAGTCAAATTGTTATAAAATGCAACATGCAATAATCTGTTAAAAAGAAATAGAATATGCTATTATCTTGTTGCTGCTTGCCACACTAATCACAACGATGTACGAGACACTTATGGCTGCTTGCTCCTTCCCTGTTTTAACTGAATAAGGCAGCATGCTACCATGACCAAAAACTCAAAGTAAAATACTAATTACTATTAAAAATAAAAGAAATAGTGTTGTAGTAGTTAAAACAACTGATTTAGTTAAATAAAAGGAAGTATTCTACTCTCTTTTGGAAAGCCAGTTACTTCTTACGTGGGGTGGAATTTCATTCATGTTTACAGGATATTAAAATAGCCACCAGTGGATAGGGAACAGGAAATTTATACTTGGCCTGGCACCCATGTACCTTATAGAGAGAGGTAGTGCATAAATACCTGGCCCCCAATGTCCTATTTGTATGTAGGACATCATTATTTTATCAGGAAAACCTGGCTAGGCTTAGAACCCCCCCCCCCCCGGGTCATTAGCCTAGTAACAATCTATGAATCTATGAAAGATGATGTAGTCTGCTGTTAGATATCTGTATAATATTTTGCGCCTGGCTGATGCTCACACTGTAACAGTGTGTCAAAGGGGAACAAGAGAGTAACCCTGGCAATGGATTAATAATTAGCAGGCACATACGTAAATACATACATACATAACCAGTATGCTATCCTGCGCTGAGACACTGAAGAAGTGAATTAGCAGCAGACTGTTTCGTGTTCATTTACAAAAGAAAGTGAGGAGAATGGATAAGAAAGGAATATAAAACTACACCTGGCATGACCATTTAAATTTATAGAATGCAGGAGTCACTGATAAGACATTTAATTAATCCTACACAAACCAAAGGTACAGACTTTGAGTACCAGATGGGTGAGCATGAGATTGATTCAAATTGGTAGTCCCTTGCAGTGAAAGGTAAAAATTCAGATAAACAGTCTTAGAAGTTAAGAGTCTTTTGGTCTTGATGCCAGTGTACTTACCCATTTACAAGATGTATATATAAATAAAACTCACCCAACAAGAATCTCTTCAGTAAAGCATGGGCCACACATTGTTAGCTACTAAGCACTACCAGAGAGGTGCTGCAATAACCAGCAAGATACAATTTAAAACGTGGCTCTGAGGAATGTTTAACAGTGGACCTGTGAGACTTTGCATTGTATAGCAGTCAAGAAGTAACATGCAGTATTTTAAAATAATAAGTAACTGTAAAAAGCAAATTTTAGCTCTGTAATATGTTTCTGAGTAGACTTGTGACATTTTGCATTGCATTTTGACAAAACACATATTAACAACCCAGCAGTATTCTGAGTTAATACAGGATATATATTTTTAAATATCTAACTGTACATCTGTGACTATCATTTTGATATGGGGGGGGGGGGGTTCTGAGTGGAGCAGTGACATTTTCTGTTGCACTTTGGTTTTGCCATACCTCATTCCCACTGGCCTGACTCACCAATGGGTTATGCCCAGTACAGGTCTACCTGCCCCCAGGCTTACTTCAATATTGCTGGATCCCGTTGTAGATTCTAAGGGCATCCTGGGGCTTGTTAATCTGTGTGTTTCCATTCCAGGTTTTTTCTTTTACATACTCTACCCACTTTCCCATTTCCTCCCATGTGCTCATCAGCTATGTCTGATGGCAACTGCCCTCTTTGGACTAGATCTTCCCTTAGTGACCATCACCGATGAGTACCCTTCCACCCAAGATGGGCATGCCTATACGTCCCTGCTGTTCCATCAGTCACCCAAGCCACTAATTGTCCTGGGTTGCCTGGGCTGTAGTCAGGGCTTTATTCCTCTTTGCTATCGGAGCAGCTTATTTTGTGTTGGACTTTGTAGGAATGTAAAAGTAACAGATGTTTAAAAAAACATGAAAAAACACAAGAATTACATTGTTAGCAAAATAGCCCTATCTGTGTGGAGTTGTGACATAAAAGTATAACATTTTAAAATATCCACATAAAGTAGCATTTCATACATCACTAAAATAAAATCGATGGGACATTGTTAGTAATGTATCAGTATTGTGCTAATGTGGGTGGGAGCATTTGGAACTGTGACAGTTTGCATTTACAGAATTAGATATGCACACACTGACCAACCTCTAAAACTGTATAGTTGTATTAAATGGAATTGAAAAAAGATGGGATTTACACTGTTAGCAACACACCAGTCTAGTGTGCTGATAAGCCCTATTTTGATATGTATGATTGGGGAATCGTAACTGAAGCAGCAACCTTTTGCATTGTACTTTATATGAAGGGAGAAGTAGCAAATACTTTCACTAAACTACACACAAGAAAGATCAAAACTGCAAATTGTACATATGTATATACTGTACATATTACTGTTATTTCTGTATTACTGCATTTCCAAAAATATTTGTCTGTACTTTTAGAACTTTGATTAGATTTTTATCATATTTTGTTATCTTGCTGAACTTTTCAAATTCCATTCTGTTTTACTACTCAGATTGTGGCTGAAATGGGCCCACTGCAGATTAGTTAACTAATCTGTTAATAAACATAAACAAACAAATTCTAGAAATTGACACTTGGGTCTTGTAGTAGCCTTCTGGTTTACATTTTCTCAGACAAAACAAACACTGTTAACAATATAGTACTATTCTGTGGCAATAAGCCCTCTTCTAAAATACAGGAGCTGCACTTGCTGTACTGGGGCTGTGACAGAGGAGGTCCCAAGTGGAGCTGTAACAGTCTGCATTGCATTTTACAGCAATGAAGTAGTAAAAGCACTATTCAAAATATGAGAAACACTGCTAGCAACACAATACCACCAAAATGCAGCTGAGACAAACAAGATCCACCATTTAACATGTCTGCAGAGGACAATAGTTAACAGTGTGCATATGAAAAAAAATATATGCGATACATTATCAGGAACAAAATGCTATTGTGCTGTTTGTTCCTAACAATGCAGCTTATATATTTTGAGATAGCTCATGCAGGAGGGGTCCTAACTAGAGCAACATTTTACATTGTACTTTATGATAATTCCAGAGAGTCAGTATTCCAGTGTTTCTCCCACCAGATCAATGACTTCTGTTTGTAATATATAATAACTGACAAAAGATGGAAAGCCTTATTCTGAGATACCAAAGCTTTAGCTTAGTGCAGTAATATAAAGGTGCATCATAATGTTTATCTAATGTGGTATACTGACTGCTGAGCCTGAGAAGCATACTGCTCATTATAATGTTACGGCTGCTATTTGTACACTGATTGGTGTTGCCTTTGCCAGAAGGTGCATCTGTTTTTGGGCAGCAGGCAAGCAACACAAAAGGAAATACATTAACACCTGAAACAGGCAACTAAACCAGCGGGAGGGAACTCTTCTTGGTAAAAATGAAGATCAGATGCCTCTAGGTGGATATTATTCCCACTGCCTCTTGAAGGCATTATATTCCTGAACTCATGATCTAGATAGAGATCTGAGAAAGAGTTTCCAGTGAATTATTAGGGCACTTGGAAGGTGTCCATGAAACCTGTAAAAAGGATAGAAGCTTTTGTCTTACAAAAGAGAAATTATTGGATTTACCCCAACTATATGATACAGAGTTCAAGAGAGAAAAGGCAACTATCTGTCAGTACTGTGTATTTCACTGCATATTGAAAGTGACTGTCTGCAAACAGGCCACACTAAACTGTACTGTGTACTGTTGTGAGCAAATTTACTTTTGTGGACTACAAGAACAAACTAGCAGTGCATATTTTTCGGCAAGAAAGTGTTTTCTTTTTGTTCTCTCATGACTAAACTGAAAAACACATCTCAGAGATGGTTTTGATTACTACAAGCACAGCACATTACTATATTATCTTATTCAATTTTGAGAGTAGATAGTGATACAATGCACTGCTGTGCACATTATTTATCACCAACAATAGCACTGCTTTGTGCAACAGAGAGTGTAAGCAGTGAAGAAGAGAGTATTATTTATATTCTTTACTAGATGGTAAAAATAGTACTTTGTGATGTATATATATATATATATATATATATATATATATATATATATATATATATATATATATGGTTCCCATTAAGAAGCCTGAAACATCATAAGCCTGAAAATCAAAATCCTGAAACCAAAAGCCTGAAAATTCAGAATCCTGAAAACTCAAAATCCTGAAAGCCCAAAATCCTGAAAGACCAAAATCCTGAAACTCAGAATCCTGAAAACACAAAATAGACATACTGATGTCATTGTGGCTTTGCTATTGTTAGCCCTGTGGTGTTAGGTCATGCGTTGGGGTCAGGTAAGTGTGCGGTTGGTTTTATTTTAGGGTTAGGGGTGGTTTAAGTGAGTTAGGGTTAGAGCAGGTTAGGCATGTATGCAATAGTGACAAATATTGGGGTTAGGGCGGTTTAAGTGAGTTAGGTTTACTGGCAGGTCAGGTGAGTGTGCGATAGTGACGGACCTTAGGGTTAGGGTTAGGGTCAGGGTCAGTTGGTAGATATTAGTGTCTTTATAGTGACATATTAGCATTATTTGTGTTTTCAGGATTTTGAGTTTCAGGATTTTGGTCTTTCAGGATTTTGGGCTTTCAGGATTTTGAGTTTTCAGGATTCTGAATTTTCAGGCTTTTGGTTTCAGGATTTTGATTTTCAGGCTTATGATGTTTCAGGCTTCTGAATGGGAACCATATATATATATATGTGTGTGTGTGTGTGTATATATGTGTGTATATATGTGTGTGTATATATATATATATATATATATATATATATATATATATATATATATATATATATATATATATATATAAAAGCACTACATATGGGAAACAAGTGAAGCTGTGATATTTTCCTCTGCATGGCATCCTGATTTAATATCCAAATACACATTTTAATATGGCTACAACAAGCAGCAGCTGAAAAAGTAATGTTAAATTCAGAAAGAAACTGAAGTTAGGACAAGTTAGCAATGTAGCATAGTTATGTCTTGATGCGTCCTATTTTATGATACTCAATGGTGGTGGTGGGGCTCCGACAGGAGCTGTGAAATTTTGTATTGCACTTCATATCAAGAGAAGTAATATACACCATTTTAAAATAATACCAGAAAGCAACATTTAGAATTGAAGTAGGTTTTTGACTGGAGCCATGGCATTTTGTTTTATCACACTTTATAGTAAAGGAGAACCAATAAACTTTCTGATATTCCAAAGGAAAGAAGAAAAAAGCAGGTACTAGCCACCACGCTGAACTGCTTCAGAACGTTTATTTAAAACACAATTAAAAACACAGGAATGAACACTTTCAGGACCAAGCCCTTCTTCAGATACAAAACTCAAATGAAACTGCTGTTTTTATATAGCTCTTCAGTTAACATTCAGTACTGCACCCTCTTCTTCTTTGGTGTAGGTCTTAAAGGTATAACCCCATTTAAATCTGGGGTTTTGTACGCTGCTAGCTCAACGATCCATTTACTTTCATTCAACTCTGTCTCATTAATCAAATCACATCCCCTTTTGTTTTTATTTACACATTGTATAACCATAAACTTAAACTTACGATTTTCACACTTAGAAACGTGCTGGAAAAGTGCATTATGATCATGTTTTAATCTTACAGAGGACAAATGGTTCAAAATTCTGTTTTTCAGCATGCAGTTAGTTTTTCCTACATAGAATGAGCTGTGGTCCTGACAGACAGCCAGGTAAACAACATTCTTTGTTCTACAATCTGCATACAAATCAAAACAAATACCTTTAAGGCCTGCACTAAAGAAAAGGAGGGTGCGGTACTGAATGTTAACTGAAGAGCTATATAAAAACTGCAGTTTTAGCATATATATATATATATATATATATATATATATATATATATATATATTTTTTTTTTTTTAAACAGCAGGAATAAGGCTTCCTAATACAGTTTGGTTTTATTTTTACTTTGAAAAATTATCCATTTCTTTTAGAACTGGCTATAAAAAGGTGTGTGTTATTCACTTCATAAATGTGAACAAATAAAAGTGAAGTGTGGTTATACAAAAGCTTGCTTTTACTTTATATTAAACATATGTTCTCATAGTTTAAAGCAGCTAAAGAGTTAGCCATGCTAATTTCATATGATAGTGCTCTATCACTAAAGAAATAAAGCAAAATTATGGGCAATTAAAATTGTCAGTGACTCTTACTGTATCTCAGTTCTAGAAACATCCACCATATCCTTTTATTTGAGCTAGTTGATTTGTGAAGAAACTGAGCAAGATCCACCTCTAGATTAGTAACGTGACAATGCACAGTCCATTAGTCCTTTCAAGTAAAAGCACCTGTTTCTTTGCCTTAGTGAATTAAATTAAATACCTGGCAACAATGTAATGTTTACCTCTTCAGCCGTTAATTGTCTGGCTAAACTCAATGTTAGTGGGTTCTTTTTCTCTTCATGTCCCATTTATGACCTCAGTTAAGCAGTCTTCATCCCTAACCCATAGTCCTAGCATATGCACTTACCAAGGCAGGTAGCCTCTTCTAACGTCACTTGCCCGTACTCAAAAACATTTCCAGTTTCTTACTCTGAGATATAACTTCACTGACAGAGTAGATATAGACTTTCATTCTTGCTATGTGACATCCACCTGCATGGTTCACAGTATCAGTCATCCGTCAACCCCAAGAACACAAACATGTACACACACACACACACACACACACACACACACACACACACACACACACACACACACACACACACACACACACACACACACACGCACACAAGTCATGCTTGGATTCAGCTTATATACCATAGCTTACCCATGTATTGCACTTTGCTATTAATCTCCAAGATATTCAAGATACCTAAGAAAACCTACATTGAAAGGCTCTGCAGGAAAAAACAGTGAGGCTATATATAGTAATGTCGGTTCCATATTTAATTATATGTTCTCAATGCAAGAAAAAAGGACAAGGCTCTGCCAACTAATTTCTGAATAACGTTTTGTAGGAGCTACTTCATTCATGCTGTTTTGCTTATTATTGTAGAAATGCTCAAACTGCACATAAATAAACTACATTTGCATTTTCATTTTGCAAATGTCACCACTTAGTAAGGAGAAACAACTGAAAAGGTCTCATTTTTTCTTCCTAATCTTGTAGAGAAATTTCTTTGTAGTGTTATTTCGGTTACTTTCATCCCATCCCTGATATAGATCTTTTTGTTGTTCTACTTCACACTGCAGGCCCACTGTGAGAAAAGTGAACAGTACAATGGAAAGTAAAGCAAATCTCAGTGCCTGGCTGTTCACAACAGTAGGGACTGCATTTCTCTAAACTGCTTTCCCACTGCTTTTGTACAGATTGTGTTTAACTTTAATCAGACTAATTTACTAAAAGAAACATGGCCAGATTTAATCACAGGCAGCACATGCATCATCATATAAGCTTAATTTACTTGAAGAGGAAGCCAGGAAAAATTCCCAAATATACTTCTAGCATATCATTTTCAATTGCCTTGATTCTAAGTATCTTGGGTACTGAGAAAACTGAAGAAAATAGCAGTGCATCTCTGACTGAAACATCATTCACTTGATTTAGTTTTACATGCAGATAAAACTCATGATATTGTGAAGGCAGAGAAATTCAGGATACATACATAGATGTCTTCTACTCTGTTTGCCTGATTTTGTTTGTATGGGTCTATGTTTACCTACGGAAAAGCTGAAACCTCAAACAGCTAAATTTCAAAATGGACACAGCGAAACAGAAAAATTAATGAATGAGAACATGGAAAATAAGTGCATTGAATTGGCATAGTTTGCCAACATTGCACACACAACCAACCTATGTTCCACACCCCCCCAATGTGGGGGGGCTGCACCTCCCACACCTCCCAACTATATATACCAACTTCGAGATTGTACTATAGTGGAGAATAGGGCAAATTTAAAAGGTTTCCCTTCACTTACCTTATGCATCACGTTACTTCCTGTTTATTGCCCAACTATGGTGGTTTAATTGCTCTTTAGACCTACATTCAGGTTCCACCACACTACCAAGTGCATTACTTACATACTTAGATTTATTTGACTGTGGTTTGGGACAAGCTGTCAATTTTATATTCCATTTCATCCCTCATAAATTTTACCTCTATTTCTTTTTCTTACTGTCTCACAGTACTTCTCTATGTTTAAAAAAAAATTCTATAAAGTTCTTCATACAATTCAAACAGTAAGTCACCAATAATACCTTCCTGCAAACTTCTAATTTCTTCTTCCAACTTTTCCATCTTTCTACTACTGTACCTCATTAACAAATGCATAAACGCTATTCCAGTATGGTCAAACAGATCTAGATGCTCCCCACACAAATCTAGCTATTTCATAAGTTCATTTGGGAATTTGAAAATACTTAGCCCTTTTGGGACCTGATGCACTTGAATACAGTCTTTAAAAAATAAATCATCAAGTGGCAAGCCCCTATAACTTTTTAGCTTTTTTTCAAGTCTATAAATTCCAATTTTTAATATTCAATTTCTTGCATCCATCCGGTCTACTAAGGAGCTGTCAAATTTGAAACTCTCCTGGAACCATTTATGTAACTTATGGTTTGGTGAAACATAACTTTGGAACTTCTTTAACAGCATTAATAGTAGAAAGCACAACCTCCACATAAGATCTCATTTTTGCCAGAAACACCATCACCAACTGTCTTGATTTTACTCCCTCTCATCTCTCCAGTATTTCTATCTCACAAAAAATTCATAATACTATCAGTATGAGTGAACACCTGGGTCATTATTTGTAAAGGCATAGTCAAATTATTTGAGGCATCATCTGCAGATGTCAACCTCTAGTATAGCTCGAGGACCCTTTACATTCATCAGTATATAGCTCCTGCGACATGTCATACATTGCTAAGAACAAGAACAAAACCACAAACCACAATACAGTCCTCAAAACCATGCTATACTGAAAACTACAATAAAGAAATAAAAACACGCCACTCTGTACCTTTATTAAGCAGTTTAGTGCTTCTGTTCCAAAAGAGAGAACTTCATAACAAATGTAACACCACTTCCCTTCCTTAAATAACATTTCTAAAACTCCTAGTAATCAACCATTTTAATTACATAATTAAAAATGTCACAAAATACAATACTAATTTTGTACTATTAATAAATATTAACATTCTTTAAAAACATTTTACTTCATAAAAACCTTCGATAGTTCATTTTAAGTTTATTTATATCCTGTGTACCCTTGAGACTAAAATGCTGTAGATAGAAAGTTTTTCATCAATTCCTTGAGCTTGTAGAGCATTCAGTAACATTTGCCAGTACAATTCACATGTCTCCAAATAATTTTCACCAAACTACTTAACACTAAAAACGCTATCTCTCTATTCCCACCTCAGGTAGCCCCAAGACAGAGACAGACGACAGTGGCTAAGGACCCGGACCACCCCACAGAGTGTGAATGCAGTGGAACCTACATAAAAATAAAAACTACTCCAAAAAAGTGACAAAATGTGTACAAACTAACTAAATAACAACCTTAAATACCTTAAAACCACCTCAAATTACTCTACCAAATATTTTAGCCATCTTCTCAAGCACATAAAAATAAACTTCTTTAAGTTTGAGCATTTTTGTGCACAAACACTCAAGGCATTTCTATTGTCTCTTTTCCTTATGGCATATAAATGCTGGTAGAGTCTAAGCTTCAGGGGTGTACAGTTTTTCCAATATAGAAAGCTGATCATGATATACAAATGATGGCAACATACAACCTCTGATGCAGTACACTTACATCTTCCATTATTCTTTATAGTTTTGGGTAATCTCCCATCTTGATACTAATACTGTCATTAAAATTTTGACAGTATGAGCATGCCCCGCACTTAAGAAGGTCCAGTTCAACCAAATGAAAGGGATATGTATTTCCTTCTAAAACAGCCTTAATGTTTTTACCCCTTATATATAGAGTATTTGGCTTTTCCCCAGTTTTTCTTCCAATTTAAAATTTTGTCACCACTCCATTTGATTTTTTTTAATGGATCTAATCTCATATAACCCCTTTACAAAAGGTAGCAGAATATCGTTACTAATATCACCACTACTCTCTCTTAAATGTCATAATCCCAGAGTATTTTAAAATTGGGTTAACTTTGTTGCCTTCCCTATAAATACCTATTCACATATATTATCTATTATTTTTTTGGATAATTTCATTTGAAAGCATTAGTTTTAACCTATTAATTTCTCAAATATGACATCTTCTGATATAAGCTAGCCAATCTCATCATTTGTCCTTTAATTAAACTTTTCTTCTGCCATAAAGGATGACTAATATTACAGTGCAAATAACTATTAGAAAATGTGGACTCTCTTAAAAATGTTAGACTGATATCTATTATCCAATTCATTCCTTTTTATACTCACATCTATAAAATTCAAACTATCACCACTCTATTCAGATGTAAACGTTAAAAAGGTGTAGCCTGGTTAATGTATCCCAAAAATTCATTCAACATATGAATACCCCCTCTCCACATCAAAAATATATAATCCAGACATCTAAAATGTTTATAAATCTATTCAAAAAATAGCCATTTAAATACCTAAACATTGAACCCACCAACCTGATTCTCCAATCAACTTTAAAAAGTAAATCAGTTGACAGTCAATACAATATTTTCGAGATTCATGGGACTTTAATTCCTTGAAAGAATATGTTTTTTAAAGGAAATGAAACTTTTTAGGCACTACTGATGTTACAGAATTATATACTAGTTTTGATCAAAACTGAGGCATTGAATACGTCAAAAAGTATCTCACTAATTTTTGTGGGTTAGACAATGTTTCTGTCAATGTCATTTGAGCATTATTGGACATGGTGCTAAAAAATAAGTAAGCTGTTGAAACTGAAAAAAATTATCAACAAGTTTCAGGTATGGCTATGGGTGTGAAAGTCGCATTCGCTTTTGCCAAACTAGTTCTATGTTGGTGGGAGTCCAACTTTTTGATTAAATTACCACTTTTTTTCTTTGTTAGTTTTTACTGACATTACAGTGACAATTTGTTTTTTAATTTGGAATAGTAGTGAAGACACTTTCAAAGAATTTGTTCAACAAATTCTTTGACAATATTCCCTAGTTAACTTTTACGGTGAGTGGACTAGGAAGGACTGTTAATTTTTTTAGATGTGACAATTGATATTGAAGTCAAACAAGCAAGGGAAAAGCATAGACCCAAGTTAACACACCAAACATTTATTGTAAGCTGTTTTGTCCAATAATATATTTGAACTACTTCAGACAACATCATTCAAAAACATTATGTTTTACAATACCCTCTATTAGGGTCATGTGATATAAAACCCATGATCACCCCAAACTCAGCTTTTAAAAGGTAATTCCAAAACAAAACACAGTGACCCATATATATTCCTTTTACAAAACATTCACAACATAAATCTGCAACATAAAATATACATGTATATGCACAAACAAATATCTATTTTTATATTTATATTTTATATCCACTAAAACCCAAGTTAAAAACTTAATCTAGAATTCCATTATAAAGACAAGTAGAAAATTATTAAAGATACAAGCAGAAATATAATTTAAAACTATAAAGCATGACAATATTTAAAGTATAGAGATATAAAAAAGGGATATAATTGTATGCATTTAATCTCGAAACTGCCATAAAAGTTCATTTTTTTCTAATTTAAACACCCATGGACCATCCCTCTCACTTATAACATCCTGGTCAAAAGCTTTAAACTTAAAGCAGTAGCCATGGTGAAGGGAGACATGTTTAGCTAAAGCATTATGTAGCTCCATTCTGTTAACACAATAGACATTTTTGGATATACGATTCCTTAATTTGCATTCAGTTTTCCCAATATAAAAACTGTCGCAAGTCTGGCAAGTAACAAGGCACGTCACACCTTTAGAATTATAGTTGAATCTACCTCGAATATTATATTTTCTACCTCTAATAGTAAAGGTGCTACTAGTACTGATGTATTTACAAAAGGAACAGGATTCACATTTAAACATACCTGGAATTCTAACCAGAGGGGAAGAAGTCCTTTCCAAAATTTGTTTATATTACTACCCCTCCTATACACACAATATGGGTCATCACTAATTTTTGATTTAATTAGATGGTCATTCAACAAAAATTTCCAATTTTTGACTAGAATGTTCCTTAGAATAATGGAATCCTCACTGAAGGATGTAATAAAACTTAAACTACAGTTGACAGACATATTTCCATCTTCGTGGCCCTACCTGAAAGTATTAAAGGCTTAGAGTTGAGAATGGGAAGAAAATGTTAAAGGCCAACTAGTGAGAACAGCTAGGATGATCTCTTTGGATGATGAATTTCTAGCAGAATGTAGGAATTTAGAGCGGGTGTATATTAAACGGGGGTACCCTAAGCCTATGTTGAATAATTTGATTAAAAAAGTCTACGATAAGAGATTCAGTGGACGTTTTCTTCCCATTCTTAACTCTAAGCCTTTAATTCCTTCAGGTAGGGCTACTGAAGATGGAAATATGTCTGTCCAATACAGTTTAAGTTTTATTACATCCTTCAATGACGATTCCTTTATTCTGAGGAACATACTAGTCATAAAATGGAATGTTTTGTTGAATGACCCTCTGATTAGATCAAAACTTTGTGATGACCCATGTTGTGTTTATAGGATGGGTAGTAATATAAAACAAATTTTGGAAAGGACTTATTCCCCTCTGGTTAGAATTTCAGGAATGTTTAAATGTGAATCCTTTTCCTTTTTTAAATCCATCAGTACTAGTAGCACCTTTACTATTAGAGGTAGAAAATATAATATTCGAGGTAGATTCAACTGTAATTCTAAAGGTGTGACATACCTTGTTACTTGCAACAGTTTTTATTTTGGGAAAACTGAATGCAAATTAAGGGAACATATATACTAACATGTCTATTGTATTAACAGAATGGCGCTACATAATGCTTTAGCAAAACATGTCTCCCTTCACCCTGACCACTGCTTTAAGTTTAAAGCTATTGAACAGGTTGTTATAAGTGAGAGGTGTGGTCCATGGGTGTTTAAATTAAAAGAAAACAAACATTTATGGCAACTGAAATTAAATGCAGACAATTATCCAGGCTTGAATGATTATTGTTCTATTCAAAGTGAGCTCAAACTAAAAGCTTTACATAGATAGGCTTTTATTTCGAAGGTTGCCTATAGAAAGACAATTGTTTTCCAGTGTACTGGTATTGTAATTTTAGAATACTTTGATGTCATGGCAATTTATTTATATCCCCTTATTTTATATCTCTATACTTTATATATTGTCATGCTTTATAATTTTAAATTATATTTCAGGTAGGATTGGTGATATTTATGTCTGCTTTCTCATGCTTGTATCTTTAATAATTTTAGTCATTTCATATTTTTCCTTTGTGGGGATTGTGTGTATATATTTGTCCAGTTGTGGGCCTCCCACTGCTTTATAACAATATTCCTACTTGACTTTATAATGGAATTCTAGATTAAGTTTTTTAACTTAGGTTTATAGTGGATATAAATATAAAAATAGATATTTGTTTACGCATATACATGTATATTTTATGTTGCAGATTTATGTTGTGAATGTTTTGTAAAAGGAATATAGTTGGGTTATTGTGCTTTGTTTTGGAATTACCTTTTAAAAGCTGAGCTTGGGGTGATCATGTGATGAGTTCTGTATCACATGACCCTAATAGAGGATATTGAAAAACACATTTGAATGATGTTATCTAAAGAAGTTCAAATATTATACTTGGACAAAGGCACTTACAATAAACATTTGGTATGTTAACTCGGGTCTACACTTTTCCCTTGCTTGTTTGACTTCATAGTTTTTGAGTTTGTCACATTTTTTTTCCTAATTACAATTGATATTGATATGGACAATTGTAAATTCAACAGCTCAATTTTTAAGAAAAATACTTTCAGGAACTACCACCTTCATTTCTGTAGCAAACATCCTAGATTTATGAAGCTTAACACCTTCAATAGACAACTTATTAGAGCTAGTCATTTAACTAGTGACAAAGGCAAGTTTCTCAAACAAATGCATTTTATCAAAAGTTTCTTCATACAGAATACCCAGCAAGTGAGTTAGACAAAATAGTTAGCTTAGTTTTTGAACAGAGGCCAGTGAAGTTTCCACCAATTATTTAAAAAAGGTTTTAAGGCAAAAGATAAAACTACATTGGTTTGTTGTGAAAAAACATTAACATTCCTTTTAATAATGTCTACTGACTGTTATACAGTTAAGAATATTATTCAAAACAACTGGAAGATTATACAAGTGAATTAAGAGTCTGTTAAAATCTTAGGTGATTTCCCTAGTTTTGTTTTATAAAAAGTACCTAATATCAAAATATTGCCTGAATCTGACATTGGTAGAGACACCAAGAAACTGCATTTAGTTGCTGGAACATTTAGTTGTGCACATTGTAAACAATGCCATTTTATTAGCAGCGTTAGTACAGCTTACTTTGAAAAGTTAAAGTTACAGTTTCATCAAAATACTGATATAATTGTCGTAGTGCAAATATAGTTTACCTAGCTACTTGTTGTTTCTGTTCACACTATTACATTGGGAAAAGTACAAGAGAACTGACAATTAGAGAACACTGTAAGGGCAAAGACAGATTTAAATAATGGGTTGGCCAAACGTAGCACTTTATGTCAACATTTTAGAAAATTTCATGTTTTTGTATTAGAGCAAGTTAATAGTAGATTCTATAATGGATGTAATGATTTTTTGGAAACTTGGGAGTTAAGATGGCAAATTATCCCATCTGGTCTTAATGAAAATCAGTATTAAATGTTTATTATAATATAAAGTGATTTAGTAAAGTCCCAACAAGTTTATTCAAGATTTATTTTGTGTGTGAAACAGATTCTGTGTTACATTTATCATTTACATGTTTTAAGGAGTTGTGATTATGTTGATTGTCAACTGATTTAGTTTCTAAAGTTGAATGGCTAATCAGTTTAGCGGGTTCAAGGTTTAGGTATTTTAAAGGTCATTTTTTAAATGGAGATGTTTTCTGATGAAGTTTCTTTTAAAATAAAATTGGGACGAAAACACTTAACAAAGTCTCTTTTTTGTCTTCAGTTTCAGAAGCATGGAGGTGTTTTACCAAGGTTTTCAGTTATAGGTTTGTTTCTTTCCTTGGTTTCAGTGGTTGTGTTTGAAGTTAAAATTAATGTTTTTTGAAGGAAATTATTCAGAATGATTTAATAGCTAATGTGTGTGAAGAGATATTTGTAGGGAGGGGAATAAAGTTTAAGTCAATTTTGAAACACCCTGGAAGCATAACATTTAAAAGAGAGAATAATGGTGATTTTAGTAAGGCCATTGTGTTACTTTTGGAAATGGTAAATAAGATTAGATTCATTTTAAACAAAAATTGGAATGGTGGCGACATCTGGATATGGAGAAAAAATGGGAAAAAGCCTAATATTGTATATAAGGGGGTAAAAACATTAAGGCTATTTTAGAAAGAAATAACAAGGTCCATTTAAACCAAAAAAGAGGGATGGTTAAGTGCGGGGCACACTCATACAGTCGATATATCAATGAGAGTATTAGTATAAGGAGCTTATCAAAAGACTGTAGTAAATAATGGAAGATTTAATTGTACTGCACCGGGGGTGGTATATATTGTCACCTGTATATCATGGCCAACTTTCTATATTGGGAAAACTATACACCCCTTGAAGGATAGAATACATCAGAATTGATATGCCATAAGGAAAAGAGACAATAGAAAAGCTTTGAGTGTTTATGCACAAAAACGCTCAAACTTTAGGTTTATTTTATGTGCTTGAAAAGGTGTGTAATATATTGGGGGAGTAACTGGGAACATTATTTGGAGACCCATCGATTTTATATGGCAAATTTTATTGAATGCTTTACATACTCCAGGAATTAATGGCAAGCTTTCTAGCCACAGTATTTTAGTCTCGAGTGTAGGCAAGGTATAAATGAACTTAAAATTTACTAATGAAAGTTTTTGTAATGTAAAAAAAAAAAAAATTAAAGAATATGTTCATGGTTAATATTTATTAAGAGTATAAAGTTGGAATTTTATTTTATGTGACATTTTTAATTATTTCAAATTGTTGATTATTAGGACTTCTTTAGAAATGTTATTTAAGGAAGGGTAGTAATGTTACTTTTGTTCTGATGAAGTTCCTTTTTTGGAACAAGAGTGCTAAACTGTTTAATAAAGGTACTGGATGTGAGAAGTACAGAGCAGTGTGTTTTTATTTTTATTTCTTTATTGTGTTTAACAGTATAACATGCTTTTTGAGGACAGTATTGTGGATAATGGTTAAATTGTTTACCTTCCAGTCAAGATACAGGGTTTGATTCTTATCCATGGAAAGCATAGCTAAGTTTAAAAAGACTCCCCCTGCGGTCATTAGCCTAGTAATCACCTATGAACCTATGAAGTAGATTCTCACAAACAGTAGCCTTGGTTTGAATCATGTCACAAAACATTTGGTGCTGGGCAGACAAGGCCTTGCTAAGTGTGAAATATATCTTTGCCTGGCACCTCTGTGATAACTAGTATTGTTATGAGAGTTGGATCACAGTCAAATGGGACTCTGGACAGGGCAATGGATTGGGCCCTCACTCGCAGCCATACCAATATCCAATTACTTGGTTGTCTCTCACCAATTACAACAAAAAATTAGATTTGTGTATCGTGGCGGATTAATGCAGTGTGCTATAGGTACGATGGCCTCGGGTTTGAAACAAAAATACTCAAACCTGTCAGTTTACATATTAATTTTTTTTTTACTTTTACAGTAATAACAGATTTGTTTATAACTTTAAACTTTTGTTTCATATTTTATAGCAAAAACACTGACAGCCATGTGCTATACAAGACAAAACAGTCTTGCATTGAAAATGGACTTGAGCAGGAGCAAAAGTAAACTTTTCTTCCTGAATCTCACCTTTATTGAAAATGTATCTGGGAGCCATTAGACTGCAAAAAATCATGCTGGGATTCATAATCAAGTAGCATATCATGAAGCACTAATTAGTGGATATGTGAAGGGTGTAGAAATTCAAAAGTCAGATGTGTAATGCAGTTGCTAACAGCATGGGACAGCACACTAGAAACAAGTGTCACTCTTCAGGGGCAGTCAAGGAGCACTGTCTGTTGATGTAACTTAGTCAGAATCACAAAATAGACAAAGGCTGGAGGAATAAAACCATGCACTATAGAAGCAGCTTATTAGCAACTTATGGTTTTACTCATCTGAACTACCAGACAGACTGTTGCAACACAACACAGTGCATCTCACTTAAGCTAAATTAAAAATGCATTCATAGTTAAAATATTAACATTAATCTTCTAGACTTCATGCTGACCAGTTTATTCACAGCCAAATAATAAGCACAAAGAAACCAAGGAACATGAGCAGAGCTTATTTGGTGATGCTCCTGTTTACTACAACTTCCTGTATACCATAACTACTGCTGGATACAGGGGTGAAGCACTTATGCACACATACACAGACAAAACCATCAATTACAACCACTTGTATGAGTTTACACCTCAGACATCTCCTTGAGATCAAACAAATTAATAAATTCATAAATGACAGGCCAGAAATGTATCTCATCTTACTTCTGTCAGAACCATGCAGTGGAACCCATTGCAACTTCCCTCTGCCCTCTAAACTTTTGAGGACAGGAATCAAAAAACACAGACACAAAAATTATCATTATCAACAGATTTTAAATATTTCTCTTTTATACTTAAGAGTTGATGCTTTATATTAATAAGCATTTTGGGATGGATACAAAGTCTGAAACTCAAGCCTTTCTGCTATTCTTTATTGACTACAATCCAGAACATTTTGCCAGAAAGCATTTTTGTCAGCCTAGCAGTTGGTGGAGTGTTAAAGTTATGAGCTATGTTCCTGTGGTAGAGGGTTAGGTACCCTCAGTCCTCATTTACCTGCACTATGACTCTGAACAAGTCACTTAGCCAGACAGTAGCTCTGGGGTGTATTCTCTAAAGTAGAAACACTTGGATTGCATTTTCTGAATGACTGGGGGTGAGGGTAAGGGCACACTTAACCAGACACACCTGATGATATTCTATAATAAGACAGAGATGCATTTTCTAAGAAGACACACTATGTAACCATAGAATATATAAGGATACAAAACAAGGATGAAAACAGACACACTTGCATACACACATAGTGCCTGTGTGCTTGTTCATTGAATGCTTTTAATGGTGTTTTGCTCTTCTTTGAAGCAACCAAAAGTAGTTCCCTGTCAATCCTTGCTACCATGTTGAAAAAAAAAAAAGCTCTAGAAGTTTCACTCTCATCGGCTCAAATCTGAATAAATGAATGACACTGAAGGACTGGAGACACAGCAGCTGAGGAGCCAAGCTAATTAGGTTGTTTTTTTGTGTTTTTGTTTTAATGTTTTATGGCTGTCCAGGCCCACCAGCCAGCAGCTGCATAGGTTGCCTTGTGCTGGATCTGTCCCTGACTGCTACATGCGAAAGGATAGACTGTTCATCAAGCGGATTCAGGCTCTGTACAAGAAGCAGTTGTTGGGCAGAAGGGTGCTGCCCTCACTGTAATACCAATTCCTCATTATGCCAAGTTATAAGGTCATGTCACAGCCAAAGGAGATGTCTGCTAGCTGTGGTTTAGTGAGCACTACCAGTACACATTGGTACTGTGTGCTATTGTCCTCAGGATGAGTCATTAATATAAGAGTTATGGCATAATCATCAACAGCCATTCTGCTGTCAATATCAGCCTGCTCTGCAAATGCACCTGCTGTAGTTGTTTCTGGCTCTGTACCTGTGAAAAAAACATGTCATGATATGATTAATGTCACATGTGACATGTAGCATTATTTTTACATATAGGTAGGAGCACCACACACCATCAGTTGTCTGTAGGCTTTGTGCTGCAGTTGACATTAAAGGCATATCTGATAATGAACCATGAAACATGTAAGGATAATATGTGCACACATGTTATGCCAAATACATTTTAGTATAAGGTAGTGAAATGAGCTACACACTAACCTTCCACACTTGCTGACTATGGTTGTTGCGGTGGTCTGAAAGTACTTGGTATCAACACCACCTCTAATGATTCTAGTAGCATCCTTATCTGCATCTAAGTCACCCCCCTCATTAATGTTAGTGTGGGGAAGGTCCACAACCAGAGCTGCTGCTATGGGCAATTACATTCTGCCTAGCTTTTGTTTTGGCATGTCCCACCATGTCATTGGCCCTTCTACACTCTGTGAAGGTGTGGCTCCTTCCCCCCACTGTATTTAAGTTAGACACTTCCTGATTCCATGCCTTAGCACTCTCTGCTTGTTTTGGATGCCTTTTCCTCAGGCCTGAAGTTGTTTATTGTGTGTCGTCTTGCCTGCTGGTGCAGCAATTTATAGCTTACAATCACATATTGTGAGAAAATCACACCTATCTCCCTTGAATGACACTTTAGTGAAATGAAGATCATGCATACCAGTGTATCAAAAAAACAAAACAAAAAAAAAAAACAAAGAAAAGGGTGATACACACATTGAATCATTAATTTAGTTGTGCTTGCAGTATTGCCTGTGTTTGTAGTCCTCTGCTGCAATAGTAATACATATGCCTGCCTGTTTTTGCTGTGAGGGTGGTACACAGTATATTAAATATGTCATGTATATTAGTACTTGAATTATGGTGGCCTGTAGTTTAGTCCTATACATTATCCATTGCCAGAAACTATTTTCTGCAAGCCGCTTGACAGATGTAGACAGCAGTGAAAATGGCATATTACACATTTCCAAGCATTTCATGAGTAATTGTATAATTATAAAATTACATGCTCAACCTTGTAAATATTGTAAATAGCATCCTTGTTTAATTGTGCATAACCAAAGTGTATTAGCTACGTCATTATTCTGTCTTCTCACCTTCTATGCATGTTCATACTTAAATGGCTGTCTAACTCCACATATTATACTGCTCCTTAAATGAAACTATAAAACCCTGAACGCTGTAACTACCATGACTCCAAATATTGTTAATTGTAACTTTTTATATAATGTATCTGTTATACCTATGTACCAATTGTATTGCAATTGTTTTATGCAACTTGGAGCGTTTCTCCCTGGGCCTCCACTGAAAATGGGTCATTTTGGCCCAGTAGACTTCCCCGGTAATCAAACTGGAAATATATAAATAAATAACATGCCTTAAAAACAGGCTAATATTGAATAAGTCATAGCAAAGTACAATGATAACTGCCCTTCCTGTCAATTTGTGATTATCCATACTTTTAATAAATGGCATGAATTTGTTTGCACTTATTTTGGACTTTCACAAAAGCACAGAGGCCAGTGAAGCTTAAAATGGCAGATTAAGGCATGTTGGCATAAGATGGGACAGATTTATGCAAATGAGGCTCAGCCATGCTGAGAGCTATGAATTGCTTTGTAGTGCAGATGCATATTCTCTCTTATAGGTGTAAATGCATTCAGCTTGCTGGGAGTGAGCTACGTTGTGAGTGCTTTTTGTACTTCATTCAAACTCCTGCATTTTATACCTTGTGTATGGCATACATGCATTTATAACACAGTATGGGGCCACAGCTAAGTTTATCAGGCTGCTGTGGTTAGACATTAAATTTATTTCCTTTACACTGTCTCTTTCACATGGAACTTGTGTCATGTCACACAACTTTAAAATAAAGCATTCCTTGAGCTGTATTAATACATGATTTGTTGTGTGACTGCCCCCCCCCCAGTGCTACATGAATCTATCCATCCATCCTCAACCCCTTTTCTCATTTTGCACAGAAATCAATCCCAGTAAATTTGAACAGCTTTGAAGACATGTAAAATACAACTGTGATATATTCAAAGCAGATCATCATTTATTTAGAAAACTGAAAGAATAGCAACAACGAAAATAAGTAAACTGTGTGGGACAATGGTCTGTTGTGATATCACATTCCAGTAATGTTTCCATTTATTTAAAAATATATACATACTTAAAAAAATATTGGAACAGCATGGGACTATGATCTGTCCTGATACATGTCTGGTTATCATGTTATCACACAAACTTTGTTCACAGTTATTTCAAAAGGTAGCAATTCCTAACAGCTCTGTATTGGTCCATGGGCTAGGCAGACAGGGCTCCCTTACTCTGGTATGTCACTTGTATGAAGACAGAAAGAGGAGGGATCCACTGCGTTGGTGTGCAGGCCAGGTTCTGTAGGATGCAGTAATTTGTATTTATTATACAATACCAATATATAGTTAAAGCTATATTCTATAGGTGTATATGTAGCTTGATATTTCTTTATTCATTTATGTATCTCTCTTTCTCATAAATATATAATATATATATATATATATATATATATATATATATATATATATATATAGAGAGAGAGAGAGAGAGAAATGTACATGTAGACACACAAGCACATATATACATGTATACGCATATGCATACACATATCAAAATTTAGTTTTCATGCATTTAAGGCAGTATAAATACAATGTTTCAAGTCCGTTATAAAAATGTAGCATTTCTGGTATGTCAAAATCATATCTGAAGTACTTTGTTTTGAAAGGTTTATTTGCTGTATTTGGTAAGCACTGCAGTTCAGTCACTCAGTTTCATTCCAATGGTGATAATGGTTCTGTATTAAGAAGATAATAATGTTTAATACTTATTTATTGAAATTGTAAAGCTGTAGCTTAATATTTATTATCATTATCTTGCAACAACAGGTAAACGTATATTGGTACTGTTTTTGGCTATTTCTAGAATATTCTTATGCTTCACCAATGGCTGCATTCACCAAAGCAGCATGCCCAATCTAGGGGAAGGGGGAGGGTTGTGCAGAAGTTACTACTCATTGCATACTACTGAGTATGATTGCATTCATGCAAACTGCAATGCTTTAGGTTTTGTTGAATAGCATACAAATTTAGTAATGAATTACTGTACCTTAGTCTGGTCAATTTGAAACTGAGAGCAAAACTGGCAACAAATGCAGGAATGTGACCTACCTAAAAACTGACTATTTACTGAGATTGTCATGGTAGCATATCTTTCAGAAGCAGATCAATAGATCAATAGGAACCTCTCCCTTCAACAGACACTGGTGCCTATTAATCTAGTAAAGCTCAGTACTAGTTGTAACACTTTATTAAAGTTGAGCAGCAAACCTTTATTAAAGCAAAGGTATACACTACAATAGGTTTTCCAGTTGAATACTTTAACTTTGCAATAGTTTTATAAGAGCCTTCCCCAAGGCCCACTCACAGATTTGCACAGTAGAATGCTGCATATCCTCTAAAAAACACATTACACAGCTTCATAAAGTGAAGTATGGAGGGGGTGGGAGGTGCTGATATCAGTTACAAAATGTATTAATAAGTGTGACACTCATGCACTGGTACAGTAATCAAGGAGGCTCAATCCTCACCACTAGAACCAGTGAGGGGTGTGCACATTGGGAGGATAACAAGTGCATACATAGTAAAGTACAATTTCCCTTAAAAGCACACAGAGATCACAGTCAGTCTGTGGGTAGTTTCTCCCTTTCTCTCCAGATCCCCAGTAAGACTCCCCACTGGCACAGCTATAGGGTTCAGATCTCATTCGAGTAGTCAAGCCAAAACCTCCAGTACCCTCTCTGGCAAGCCAGTGCTCTGTGTCCCTGCCCAAGTAGCTGACACATGCACACTTTGAGATTTGGTTTATATACAAACACACAGTCAATCCTGGGAAAGGCTGGCACAGGTTTTCCCGCTATGCCCCCTTCTGCCTAGACTATATGGTAGTACCACCTGCCACCAACTACTCTTATCAGCTACTCTAAAGGCCCTTACTAAAGGGTGTCCAATTCTAATGTGCAATGTTACTATTATCCAATTGGTAAGTGTCACTGAGACTTGAAGGCTTTTTAGGAGTAGCTTGCACAGTATCACCAAATACATGCAAGTACTCTAAGAGCTTAAATTATCTCTACACAAAACAGACACAGTTTAAATGTTTAAAAATATTTAATTAAAAATAATAAAAATACAAGACAATACTCATTAATTCAACACAGTGACATTAGAGAGTTCAGAAATCACAGGAAATACCTTAAAGCAACATTGTAAGACTGTCTGACATAAATATAGAAAACAGCTAGATGAATCTTACTGTATTTCTATCTGTCTATCTCTAAGAGAAATCACTGTTCTAAATAACTTACTTACAGAGCAAGGCAAAGCACTGTGGATGTTGTCAGATGCAGAACAAAATACAAAATGCAATCTCTTTCTGTTGAGATAGTTCTTAAATTGATAATACACATTACTGCTGAGTCATTTCAGATTACATCATTCTTGTCACTTTTGCTTAAGTTTCCCAGGCTCACAGAACTTAAAATTTAACATTTCTTTGTGATTTGCAGCTGCCAGGAAGTCACAGCAATAAAGAACACTTTACATGTGAAACCTAGTAATTATCTCTGTTTTAAGACAATAGAAAGAATTTTCAGCTGCAGACAGCTTGTCTCCTAGCTTGACATCACACACAGTCATAACATGTTTTACTTATCAGCTTTCTTCCAGCAGGGCGTACTGTGGTTACATTTTTGAAGCTCAGCACATAACACAGTTTTTTTTTTACATTTGTGACATAAGCCTGTGGATCATATTAATATTTACAATGACATAGAATTATTTACAAAATTCTATGTAGCTAGGCTGGCAGCCTTCACATTTTATCACAGTAAGTATAACACAAGTAGGAAATACTGCATTGCTTTTAGCCTCAATACACATACAGAGAAGTATGTAAGAGTGGTACAGGATATGTACAAGGGTAGTATGACAGCGGTGAGGTCTGCTGTGGGAGTAATGGATGCGTTTAAGGTGGAGGTGGGATTACATCAAGGATCAGCTCTGAGCCCTTTCTTATTTGCAATGGTGATGGACAGGTTGACAGAAGAAATCAGACAAAAGTCCCCGTGGACTATGATATTTGCAGATGACATTGTGATCTGTAGTGAGTGTAGGGAACAGGTGAAGGAGACCCTGGAGAGGTGGAGATATGCTCTAGAGAGAATAGGAATGAAGGTCAGCAGGACTAAGACAGAATATATGTGTGTGTAAATGAGAGGGAGGATAGAGGAATGGTGAGGATGCAGGGAGTAGAGGTGGCGAAGGTGGATGAGTTAAATACTTGGGATCAACAGTTCAGAGTAATGCTGAGTGTGGAAGAGATGTGAAGAAGAGAGTAGAGGCAGGATGGAGTGGGTGGAGAAGAGTGTCAGGAGTGATTTGTGACAGATGAGTACCAGTAAGAGTGAAAGGGTAGATCTACAAGAGGGTAGTGAGACCAGCCATGTTATATGGGTTGGAGACAGTGGCATTGACAAAAAGGCAGGAGTCAGAGCTTGACGTGGCAGAGTTGAAGATGTTAAGATTTGCACTAGGTGTGATGAGGATGGACAGGATTAGGAATAAGTATATTAAAGGGTCAACCCAAGTTGTAAGGTTTGGAGACAAACCCAGAGAGGCAAGATTACGTTGGTTTGGACATGTGCTGAGGAGGGATTCAGAGTATATTGGGAAAAAGATGCTAACAGGTAACAGGAAAACAGGAAGGTCTAAGATAAGGTTTATGGATGTGGTGAGAGAGGACATGCAGGTGGTTGGTGTGACAGAGCAAGATGCAGAGGACAGGAAGAAATGGAAACAGTTGATCTGCTGTGGCGACCCCTAACGGGAGCAGCCGAAAGAAGAAGAAGAAGAAGAAGAAGACACATACACATGGGATAACTAAGCAATTTTCTTTTCTTTTTCTATTTTTTATCCTATCTCAACAGCACCAGAGGAGAGCAGATATAATTTTGAACATGTCAACCGAGAGTGACCGTGATGGTACAGCATGCTTGTAAGCTTGAAATATAATGAATAATATTAAGTAATGTAAAACTATATCCTCTTTAAAAAAGGTACATTTCATTAATGCAGTACCAACTTTCATTATGGTATGTTACTGTCAGATAATCAGTCCACATTCAGTAATAAAAACAGTGATATGAACATAAATGAACATATTAATCTCCACTACTGAAGTAGAAGAGCTATAATATATCAATAATGACTACACTGGTAATGAAAGCATTACCTATAACTGAAGCAATAATTATCACTATTTAATATTGAAGTAATTAATTGCACATTGTTTATGGCATTTTATTTGATAAAGTAAACTAGCTGCCAATTCATATCACAGAATTAAAAGATAACCAATGTATATACTGTATTATATTGAATGATTATAGCTGAAAACACGCCTTTGTGGTCTTTAAATGTATCCAAGATGCTCTGCATAACTTTTTTTTCATAAAACAGACATTCTTTTTTTATCAAAGCAAGAAGAAACAATTTCCTTTTTTATACTCATTATTTATATGCACATGGTCCACAAACTCATATTGATAGGATATGTATACCTTTGGATATTAGTAATGAAATAAATGGTTTTGAAACTATACATTGTCCACTATCTGACTATAATACAGTATATATAGATTTAAAAACGGAACCTAGACATATTCAATTGATAAATAAGATCCCTGCATATATGGCAAAACTGAAAGAGTGTAGAAAAAACTTTTAGAGCAAATTAATGATTTCCTGTCATTTAATGATGACAAAGAAGTTAATAAAGTAATACTATGGGGCACTTTAACATTCACATTAGAGAAATAAATGGGAAAATGGTCTTAAAATTGAAAAAATGGGACAAAAATTGATATACAAAAGAACTTCATACAGCTAAACTAGAACAGCAAAATAAAGGAAAAGATAATAAAGCTGTGTTACAATTATTAACTTCACAATATCAAAATACTCTGCATCAAAAAAGTCAAGATACACAACTACATACTGTGAAAAAACTACACCTTAGGTAATAGAAGCAAATTAATGAATAAAAGCTCAAGTACAATAAACCCAGATACAAAAATTACAGCTGATATAGGAGAAATAATTTTCCTTTTTGAAGAATTTTATGAGAAAAAAGTGATAATAATCATATGAATGATAATATACTAAAATAATATTTAAAGAATGTTGCCATGAAGTTAAAATAAGAACAGATAAAGAAAAATATTGAAAAAATATCTTCAAGAGATTAAAGAAGTAGTAAAAGAAATAAGACCAGAAAAGCTCCAGGATTAGATGGATTAATATCAGAAATCTATAAGTTATTAATAAATAAAATAATTTCATTGTTGTGGATATTTTTTGAATGAACACAAAACTATAAAATAGTCTCTCTCTAATGGAAATGTAGCCTAATTTCACCAATTATTAAGCAATGAAAAGATAAAAAATAAGTCAACTCTTACAAGCCCATTTCTTTATTAAATGTTGACCATAAAATTTTAACAAAAATATTAATATATAGAAATTGTAGATATGTTTATAATTAAAGCTCAAACTGGCTTTGTTACAAACAGACGAACATTGATAATATTAGAAGGGTACTCATGGTAATAGATCTAGCTAACGACTGGAAAAAAATGGCTTTGATTAGTTTAGATATTGAGAAAACATTTGATTCAGTTCATTTGAAATTTTTATTTAGAATATTAATAGAATATAGATTTCCAGAAAGGATGTAGATTTAATTAAAAATCTTTATGTAGGCTCTATAGCATTTATAAAAAAATAGGGTTGTTTATTTCACAGAAAATAAACCTTCTTAAAGGTACAAGGCAAGGGTGTTCATTATTCCCACTGCTATCTGCCTTAATAATATATCCATTTGCTAATACTATTAAACAAAAATATAGTTGGTTTTGAGCACAACTGATTTTCAGTATAAAATGCAATTATTTGTTGATGACGTCTTATTAACAGTAGGTGATATTAACAAGTGAATCTCTAAATTTAGTAAGGAATTAGACTGGTTTAAATTAATTTCTTCAAAGCATACTAACCACAATAAATCTGAAGTTATTTTAATTAAACTGCAGATGTAAATATTAAAATAAATACAATGTTTATTTGGATAAAAAATTAAATATGTAGGAATAAATATTTACTCAGACACTAATTAATTATACATTTAATCGGCATTTTGACGAACTAAAATCTTTAATTCAACAATGGAATGCATATTTCTTTACATTTGAAGATGGATTGATGCTGATAAAATGTTTTATGTAAAATATTGTATATACATTACAATCAACTGCAATGCTTCCAGATAGGAAAAAAATAGAAACAATGTTAATTTCATTTTGTGGACCCCAATAAAACCAAGAATTGCATATAAAATCATATAAGGATATGGAACATGAGGGGGCAAGTTTTCCATATTTAGAATCCTACTGCTTATTCACAATTCTAAATATGATTAGACTTTGGTTAAGTCCACATTATCAAGTAAATGGATGAGTTTTCATGAACAAATAAAAAAATCATATACATATAATGGTTTATTCAAAGAGGAAATAAATTGTTATGGTTATAAAAATATATATATATATAGATGGGACTGTAACAGCAAAATTGGATTCAAGTTATATGATGAATATATTGAACATTTTTAGAAACTGTCAAGTTTCCGACTACTTAAACTTGGAAGTTTATATTATTCCCAATTGCATGTACACCAGGATTCACAGGAAATCAAAGCCTTAATAGCATGCTACTTCTTAAAAATAAAAATATTGCACTTTGTTATGATTGTTTAGATAAAGACTCATTGTTAACATTACAACAAATGATGAGAACACATAGTATGGATGATACAAAGAGATTAACATTACATAGTATTCTTGAAACATTTAAAGATCAGTTGTGTCATATGAATGATAATGAGAAACAGTTTTCCTAAACGTTTTGGATACTTAATATCTATTATTCAAGGGAATATTACATTTAAAGAGGGTCCCTCTAAAAGCTATAAAATTATAATTAACAGTAAAAGTAAGCTTGACAATACATTTTGGAATTTTATTGAATCAATAGAGGTAGAAATCAATCCCATGGGGAAAAAAACAGAATTTTGGTAATAAAATGTCTATAGATTTACCCTTCTCGAGTTTATATTAGAAAATTTTCACATGGAAATATAGTCATAGAAGTTTTATTAGACCATTCTAAATATCAAAATTTACTAAGTCAGAAATTTCTAAATACTGGGGATGTAAAATAAACAAAGCAGACTGGATACATATGTTTGTGGATTATGGAAAAGTTAATACAGTTTGGAAGCATATAAATAATTTCTTTAAGGAAATATGAATAGATAAATGTAACCTTACATGAGAAACAATTTTGTTAAATGCTCAAATACTTTCTAAGTAGTAATCAGTAATGTATGTTCTTAGGTCTCCTAACAGTTGCTAGAAAAGTAATTACTAGAAAATGGAAACCTGATTCTTTTCCATTATACAATGATTTCATAGAAATAGACATTATTCTGTATAATAATGAAAAAGGAAGTAAAGAAGTTAAGACCTGAAAATGGTATTATAAAACCTTCATGTTGGGACAGATTAGATATGTTGATAACTAAATATAATGAAAATCAATTTTGAAGTTTGTTTTGCTTGATGATAGGACACACAGGAACATTTGAAAAATGGCTATTGCTATGCAAAATGTTCTGCATTTTCTTTCCTCCTTCATATGCATATATTGTAAATATGATAAAATTAATAAAACTATTTGAAAAATGTAGTTATAATTCAGTCCGTCCATTATTATGAGCAAGATGTGCAACATTAAACCAATTTCTGATTAAACAAATAAATGATTAATTTGCTGTTATTAAATAAAATGCAATTTCTACAGAACACTTTTGTAACAACCTTTTGTTCTCTAGTTTTCCCTCTCTCTCTTTTCTTCCTTGTATATTCATTTTTCTCTACAGGTTTGCAATTCAGTGGGGTAACTCAGCTGCATGCCTCCCAGATGACAAAACATTCACTACTTCTCCCTGTCCACCTGGGGATGTCTTTACAGGATGGGAATGGTGGCTCCACTCCATTGGGGCCCTTGGTGCAAGGCAGCTTGGTAAGCTGCAAACACCATGGACTTGTTTTAGGGCCTGTCTGAGGTAATTGCTGAGAGGGAGGTGGAGAGGCACCTTACCCCAATACATTATCTCCTCCAGTGGGTACAAGAGTTGCTGATCTGGTTGGCACTGTCAACTGAGCAACTGGAGGTCTCCTCCAGCACATCACTGGTGTCACCTCACCAGGGCAATCACAGGGGGATAGCTGATGTCCTCTGGACAGGTAGAACCTGATTTTTAGATGTCCAGTTCATCCCTTTTATGTTGGTCTGCCATTTGTTTGCCTTGTCCTCCCAAATGTCAGCCCCCCATGGTGTTCCTGTGTGTCCTATCTTTCCATTATGTTTATGTGTTCCTTAACTCTTCCCTAACCCTCTCTCTTACACCCTCTAGCATTACTTATTCCTCAACTTCCTTCTTTAAAAATGGATAAAGGGGATCTATCCCCCAGAAAAGCATATTTGCTTAATGTGCTCCTTCACTTCTATGTATCCCTTATCTTCTATTTCCAGTTTTTCTATCTTTCCCCTTTCCAGCCTCATAAAAGCCCATATATGGTGTCTATATAAGGATACACTTTACAGTGAATAGAAGAGACATTAATACAGTTATGAGAAAGCTATAGGCCAGATCAGCTCATCTCAGCTCAATGTAGCTCTTTCAGATCTCTAGATATCTGCAAAGGCCTGAACCAGTAGCCGCTTGCTGAGAATGTGCATTATCATTTGTGATTTTATGTATATATGAATTAGTCCACACATATCTACCTTACTACTTTCAAATCATTTTACACCACTTCAGATGTGTAAACCTCTGTGAGCATTTTGGTTCTCTGCTAAGAAGTTCTGAAACCATAAACAGAGGTGCAGTGCCACTATTCACAGATTCCTGTTACACTTTTGTTTATTATTGGAACATGGATACCACCCATAACTTTTACTGGAGAAGTACAGCATGTTATCATTTGTGTAAGTGGAGTTTACCACTCTCTTTATACTGCAATAAATCATTAACTATCCCTCTATAGTTCATCTGGGAGGCTTTAGTTCTCATGTGGAATTTGGAAGATATTGCGAAGTGAGGCAAGTTTTGCCTGATTTGAACACAAATGATAAATTGTTACTAGAGGTGTGCTCACATGGATAACCCATAATGAACATAGTATTTGAACAGATGGTTCAAAAGTATACTTTGCATACAATGTTGATTACATGTGTAATTTTGCCACCAGAGTCAAGGCTGCATGCTCTGGTCACCCTATGTAGATGGGCATGTAGAGGCTATCCTTTGGTCTCCGCATGTATTTTTATTGATACTACAGGCAATAACAAGGGGGTTAATAGAAACATTGCGAATAATAGAAGACCCAGGGGATGGACAGGCTTCTGCAAAATACTTGGAGAACAGAAAGGGCTGAAGTACAGGGTGAGAGATGGATTGCAGTATCACAAGATAAAGCTGGCAGTAGTACTGTTGGGGTGAAATGATCTAAAGTCTACTTTCCATGTGTTAGTGTATGAGCCAAAGGACTGGGTTTGATAAAAATCCTATAATTAATAAAACTGATTGCTGATTTAAAATCAGAAAGGCTTGCAGAGAGGAAATCAGCAATCAGTTTGATATTGCTACGATGTGAGGATGTTGACAAGAAGGGCACACATGGTAAATGATGGTCCTTCTTCAGTTCATAGGTAAGTAATAGGCTAACTGCCCTTGTGGACCATTTTAAGCCTAGCCTATTTCCCTTTTTGTACTCAAAATAACCTATCCCATTTGGTTATAGACTGGCCTTACCCATTCCATGGTCGACAATTATATATTACCCCTAATGAGAATAACTGGGATCATACCATATATAATTTCAGAAGACCCATGCATGGGATAAAGCATTTAGGAGCTGCATCAGTCCATTAGTAGTGCAGGGGGCAGTCTTGGGGTAAGTTTTTCTGTTTGCCATCCATAGATCCTGAACAGCATAAATTTTGTTTTATGTGGATCGGGAGTCAGTTCCATAGCAGTATTCTCTGTGAAATATACTTGTCCCTCCAAATTGTTCTAATGATGTTGGAGAACATGTTTAGATCTCTGTAGTGAGTGTCTGATGCTATTTGAATTGCTGATGTGCACTAAATCCAACAGTAATAAGTCACCTCTTAGCAGTCTGTAGGATATTGAGTATATTGACAGGGCTCTGAGTTGTCCAATGTAGGACTTTCTTACAGCAATAGACACTTGCTGGTCAAAAGTTTGGTGACTGGCCACATAAGTTCCAAATCCCAAACAAACAGGGGTATATCATCAGTGTGGTAGCTCCCTGGGGTAGGTGACTTCAAAAAGGATAGAATGATGCATTTTTTCGCATTTAATTTCAAACCATGATTTTGTCACTAGTCATTTATTTGAGACAAAACTTCCTGCACAATGTGGATTTAATGACTGCTCCTAGCTTGCAGTCATCTGCAAACGGTCAGCCAGAACCCTTTGGTATTGGCTTTAACTTCAGAAATGTAGATGCCAAACAGGAGAGGTCCCAGCACAGAACCTTGGGGGACTCCACTTGTGACTGGTTTCTTTGTGGAGGTAACTTCCCCTATTTTGATTATCTGCTTCCTATCTGTGAGCAAGAGTGGAGAATTGTGTCAAAAGCTTTGCCCAGGTTGAACTATGTGGTGCGTACCATTTGGCCTTCATCCATTTCTTTGGTGACCTTTTCAAAAAAATCCACTAGGATGAGTAAGCATGACCTGCCCTTGACAAATTCAAACTGAGACAAGTCCAGTATTTGGAAGTTCCATATGTCCTGATTGATTAATTTTATGATAAGCCTTTCCATGGCTTTGCATATGAAGCTGGTCAGACTTACGGATCTACAATTGTCTGGGCCTGTGGAAGGTCCTATCTTATGCAGGGGAATGACTGTAGCTGTTCTCTATTAATCTGGTACAAAACCTGTATGGAGGCTGAAGAGTGTAGTTAGGGGTGTGGCTAAATTGTGCTTCATGCTATTTAATAGATCCAGGGATATTGTCAGGACCCATCAATGCAGTATTTTTAGATTTTAATAGCACTTTTAGAACTTGGTTTTGTGTGATAGTTGGAGGTGAGCCAGTTTCAGGTATATCTTGAGGAAAAGACAGAGGGGAGAACATGGTAAAGTTAGAGCTAAATTTATCAGCCAGTAGGTTAGCTTTATCTATGATCTTTTTTAATTTCTCCAAATCTTTTGGGTTTCTAATACCATGATGGGAATGGACCCCATTCCTAAGTTAAAGTATGATTAAAGTTCATGAAATTAGTATTGTTTCAATCTTTGATGTAAGCTAAAAGTGTTCTTTGAAGCACCCGCAATGTGCCCAGTAATGACTCCTCCTGCAATCTGTATGGAGTTACATGTATTGGTAACCTATCTAAATACGATTGTAGATTATTTTTTAAAAGACCCATTGCTCCTACTACTATTGGGACTGTCTTGATATCTTTCTTCCACATTGCACTCATTTCTGCCTGCAAATCCTGATATTTTATGACTTTGTGTCTCTCTGTATGCAAGACACTGTAGTCACTGGGTGTGGCAATTTCAATGATCAGTGCTACTTTTGTCTTCTTTTCATGGACCACTATATCTGGTTTTCAAGCATCTATCTTTTAAACTGTTGGTAATGGATGATCCCATGTGATGTAAACTTCAGCATTTTCTATGATGCTTTGTGGCTCAGGTTTCTAGTGTTTTTCAGCCACTTCATTACCATAATGTTTACACAATCCCCAATGCAACAATCTTGCCACGTTATTATGCCTTTCAGTATACAATCCTTCTGCCATTAGTATGTCACAACCAGCAACGAAGTGTGTGATTGTTTCCGTCTCAGTGTAGGCGACATCATGCATAATCAGATTATTGCATAGCTATGCTGTGCTTTTGAGTTACAAAAATAACTAAAAAATGCCTTATGATTGTCTTTGGCTTAGGTAGCTATTTCTACCTCAAGTCTGACTTTGGTAGATTTTATTAGCTCCTGAGTTGGTTTAGTGTGGTGGTGTACATTTCTGCATATTCAATGGAGTTAATTGTGTTTGGTGGGGATTCAAAGCTTGCCAGTGTATCAGCTAGGAGTAGTTAGCTTGTTTTAAAGAAACTTCTAAAGGTACCTTGGGTGGCAGGGATCTCTGGTTTCAATTTTGTTCTGACGGTGACTGTTTTATGGTCGGATATAACAAGTGATGAAGATATACAAGGGATACTGCAAGATGCTAGTAGTAAAAAAATCCAAAACCTGGAAATGTTGAGGTAAAATGCAGTGTTTATTCCAAACAGGAAAAAAATCACAAAGCTTTCGGGATCAGCCCTTCATCAGTGTGCCTGGCTGAGGCACACACTGATAAAGGGCTGATCCAGAAAGGTTTGTGATTCTTTTCCTGTTTGGCATAAATGCTGTATTTTACCTCAACATTTACAGGTTTTGGATTTTTTTAGTACTGTTTTGTATTTTGTATCCTGCCTGGTTTACATACGTGCTGTCCTTGTTTCTTCGGATACTGCAAGACGTTCCCAGATTAGTATGGACAGGATCCAAAATGTTATTCACTCTAGCAGGTACTCAATAATTGTTCCATGGTATTTGTATTTACAAAGTCTAGGAATCTCTGTGCTTGTGCACCAATGGTGGTATAGGTCTCCCAGTCTATAGTTGCATAGTTTAGATGATTTAGGAAAATGGTATTGGTTTTAATACTGAGTGATTGTAGTTCATGTAGATAGGCATTGTGACTTTCTTTTGTAATAGTAGGAGCTCTGTAGCTAGTTAAAATATACTCTGGGACTTTTCTGATGTTTATTTGGACATGAAAAAGCTGTAGTGCATTATGCTGCTTTACTAGCCTTTATGCAAGTCTCTTCTGAATGTAGACTGATACACCTCCACCATTTTTCTCCTCCTGCGTAGTAGTTGGTCTAAACGTGTGAAAAGCATTATAACCCTGCACAGCTGGTGTGATCTCCACAATTTTAAACCATGTCTCAGTAATAGCACAGATGTCAATGTCTTCCAGGGTGAGAAGGGCTTATAGGGAGTGAAGTTTCTTGTTCAGGCTCCTAGCATTGATCAGTAAAACCTTCATATTTTCCTTTGCTTGTTTCATTATGTTGGTAGGTTTATCAGGTTGGCATTTCCTAAAAAAGGCACTATGACACCAAAAACTAAGCCAATTATTGAAGACAATTATTTTTTCCTCATATCATCACATCATCCTTGTAGGTAGAAAGCTGCTCAATGCTAGACTCATACCTACTTTGGACATATAGTTTGAGACTTCCATCATGTCTCTTTTCATATAATCCAAGGAGGTACACCTCAAGTAACTGAAACCAGCATGAGCTATGACATATATATACCGGTACTTGTTCAAGGACTTGAAAGCATTTGTGATCTGATGTGTCCTGGCTCCAGACAAACAGCTAACTGTCACACTTTCCTTACTCAACCTGGTAAAAGGCACATCTGTATGTCTACAATGGAGTCACCTATAACAACAAGAATGTTTGGTTGGGTCAATGTCTGCCTTATGGACTCAGCATCTGTAACATTGGGATTCCTTGTGCTATATGAGGAAATAGGTTTAATATGCTGTGTGTGCTTTGGCCTGTGTTGTGTTCTGGAGGTCTTTGAAGTTTAGGCAAGTTAATCTTTAGAACCTCAGCATATGTTGTGTATTGGCCTTGGAGAGATGTGATGTGTGGTGTACTGTTGACAATTTTGTTGTCTGAGTTTGCTGTGTGTGAGATTACTGTCTCCAAGGATATTATATATATGTACACCTCTCACACACTGTGTTATACTGTTTAATAGATGATCATCACACAACATGAGACAATTCTTACACTGTCTCAAGATACCTATCTCTATCAGGATGGCTAGAAAAGTTGTGGGGAAGTGTTGGTCTATGATACCGACATCAATGAGTCTGTGGGCAGAGGTAACTATAACTGCTTGGAGTTCAGTTTTAGAATAATGTTTGGGTGGATTTGCTACTGAGTACTTAAAGCTCAATACAAAACAAATAGTATGGTTTAGAACAAGTAAACTAATTATAGTAAAAAAAAAATCACTATCAAAGATCTTTTTAGCCTGATGAGTAGTTTAAGGGGAGAGACTTTGCAAAATGATACTTATGCGCTTACTGGCAACAATGCCAATGCACCGAGAAAGGGAGGGAATTATGTTGTCAAATTATTACAAAGGGCAGGCAACAACAGATATGCTGGGTTTTTAAGAACATGACTACAACAGGGTGGGTGAAAAGAAAAACAGTTAGACCCATATCTCTGTGTTGACTGACCTGGAACTGCTCCAACACAAAGGCAAGTCCTGGACTAGCCTGACACACTCAGTACCCAAGAATGAAACCAGGGTTTAATAGCAGTTAGACTACTTAAAACAACAAAACTTCAATGCAACTATGCACTGGATTTACTAATATACGCTTAAAGACATTAGCTAAAGCAGAGACTGTTACAATGAATGTAAAGTCAGATGAGGAAAAGAAAACACATATCTGTCTGTCTTTCTCTGAATGTAGAACTATTACTTTTACTATTATTATTACTTTTACAGTTTCTGTACCAAGTTTATCACAAATCCCAAAGAGGTAGTTATAAGGTCAGAAAAAGATTTGTCCTGCAGATACATATGGAGAGGACAGCTAACAAGAATAGAGTTGCTGAGAAAGGGGCTTGGGGTACAGCATGGTAGAAATCATATGCTATGTACTGGTGGAATAAATGTGATTAAAATGAGGGATATGGGAGAGTGGAACTTGAGAGATGTAGGGTCAGATGAAACTAATGACCACAATTTTCATCTTAATGTATACAGATTGAAACTATCCTAATCAAATGTTATTTGCCAAGATCCCTGGTTGGTACCAAATGCAAAAAAAATACTTTGCTCCATTCATGGTTAATACGACTTCAACTGTAAAACGTGAACAGTGCTCTCTATTTACAGCTTTATTGTCATGTGACTCAACATACTAAGTTTATCCGGCTTCATGCTGTTAACCCATTCAGTACTCCATCTTTTTCTTAATCACACCCATATATTCCATGCAATTCAGCTCCTTGTCTGTTCTTCTCTAGAAATCTATTGAAATTTGCCTTGGAACATACACTGCGGGTATCACTGCAACATCTAAATGAGCATGACAAACTCCTGCTTAAACATCCCAAGCCTGAAAATAAATCTTCATAGTCTTTTAGCAAACCATTCATTGAATGTCCCTCGATCCACACTGTAACTGGGTATTCACACTGAATTCTTTTCACAATTTCAAGTCTTTGGCAAATCACATGACTCCATATTAATGACATATTTAGTATACAAACTATATGGAACTAAATCATATGTATCTTATTCTTATTTAACATTTGTTTACTGGGAAAGTTTGACTAGGATAGAGTCCATTTTCAGTGGAAGACCAGGGAGAAACACTCCAGATGTTACATTTACATTTAATCATATTCTGATCCTTTATAATCACCAGAATAGGTAAGCAAATTATGCAGCTGCATCAGATTATTCTGTTTCACATCCATTGCTGTGAACATTTGTGAAGACACTGCTTTAAATGTTGTGTGATGTTTCTCTTCTGGGCCAGTAATCAAGGATCCTGAATCCTCACCACTGACACTGGTGAGAGATGTTCACTTGGAACAAAGATAGATACACACAGTATTTCCAGATGTAGCTCTCTTCACCGAGCACAATTTCCCTTAACAGCACACAGGGACCACACTCAGTCTGGGTTCTGGGTTTCCCTCTTTCTCCAGGCCTCCAATAAGACTTTTCACTGGCACAAGTATATAACTGAGTCCCTCAGCAGAGTGTCCCAGGCCAAGTCCTCTACCACCCTCTCTGTGAAACCATTGCTCTGTGTCCTTGCTCCAAGTAGCTGATACACATACTCTGCGATTTGATTTTCACACACACACACACACACACACACACACACACACACACACACACACACACACACACACACACACCTGGGAAAGGCTGGAAAAGATTTACAAGCTATGTTCCCTCTGCCCAGACTGTAATGTAGGTATTGCCACCAGAACACTCCAAAGCCAGCTACTTTAAGGCTCTTACAAAGGTACCCAATTATACTGAGTGAAATTAATACTAATACCAATGGTAACGCTGACCAAACAACAAGGCTTTCAGGAGTGGCCACAGTGTCACCAAATAAATAGAAGTGCTCTCAAAAGTTAAAACATTCTCTAAAAGACCAGACACATGAAAAATTTAAATATATTTAATAACAAAAGAACATGAAAATACTAAATATCTATTTACAATAAACACCAGAGTTTCAGACACAGGAAATACTAAAAATAACACAGATGGATAGATTCACACAGATGCAGAAAAAAAGCACTTAACTAATATCATTATATATTCCTGACTGATCTAAAGAATTACTATCTAAGGCAAGATGATGTACGTGACGGGTCCTTTTTTTCAGGTTTCAAAAACAAACTTCTCTGAGACTTCTCTCTCATCTGGTATTAAAACAAAATTTCAATGCTGATTACAGAATGACATCACATGCATCTGGTCATCCGACTCTGGTTACCATACTATCCTCTTTACTAGAGACTGAACCCAGAATCTCGCACATGTGTGTTACCATACACACAGATAGAGCTTTGCTAAGATGTATTTTAGCATCTGGAAGTCATAAAACCATTTCAACACTTCCTCCCTTCCAGGGTAGCAATTAGTTCACTGCTAAGGACAATACAGCAGGATTCCAGACCTTATTTTCACAGACATTTTGTCTCTGGCTGCAATCAGAACTTTAAGATTGAATCTTTATGGCCTTACAAGTCATTTAATTTCAGACTATTTTTCAAGGTTAGCTGGATTGAGATTAACTTCTTCTCTTCCAGTATCCTCTGTTACAAAACATTAATTCCAACAGTTACAATACAGTCTGACATACAGATGTATTTCTTTTTCTGTCCATCAGGACCCACTCCAGCTAGCTATGCTGGCATATGTTACACAAGCACTCCCCTACTTCTGGCATAGCTGGCAATACCTCACATCATCACATGCTGCACCATTGTATAGTCTAAAACACTCTTACATTATTAATTTCAAGCTTTTCATTCCAAATTTCACTTGCTTTCTGGTCATGGCCATTCTGTACTTCTGTATTATACTATGTTTCCTCCGTGCACATTCTCACTACAAAACCATATCTGCAATCAGTTTAGTGTCATTACTTAGTTCCAACACATGCACATTTTTACACAGTGAATTTGTTTCTTTAATTTAACACGTTAACAAAGTAATTTTTCCTCACTGTGTCTACATACTGATCATACTCATTTTTACTGCTTTTTAACTTTGCTTTTCTCAGGCCACTTTACATTTCTCAAACTCTTCTCTGAGATATTTTATCAACAATATGCATCCGTCACATTATTTAATGTTAAGCCTGTCTCTCTTAATAATCTGTCCCTGTCCTGAACGTATGATTCTTTGAGCTAATGAGTCATAACTCAGCAAAATCACAGTCATTTGCATGATTTTTTTTTATTAGTGATCTTAGTCATTTCAGTAACATAATATCAGTAGATTCAATGGGAATCAATGGGGCTAAATGGGATCTTGTGTGATCTTGATGAACAAATGATAAATACATAGATGATTCTTTGGATCACAGTAACTCTAAAATGCTTGACTTTGTACGGCAATATTCTGTCTTTCTCATTCTCAAAACTTAAAAGTATTTCAAATCTTCAAGGTATCTTACACTGTGATGTTCAGAAACACATGCTTTTAAGTAGTCATTCTTCTAGCAGCCATAATTAATCTCATTTCAGGACCCATGTTTTCAGTTCTTAGCCAAATTGCCTTGAAGACAGAGGTTTAGAGACAACTGCAACTTAACCATTTCTCAAACAAGCTGAAATGGCTTATTTTTCAATTATGTCTGATACATTTTCACATTTTGAAGCTAGGAGTCCGTACATAGAGAGATAAATACAGATTTTGTGTGGTGAGTTTTAGCATTTACTTCAGACTATGGCTGAAACAGTACCTGTGCCAGTCCCAAGAACTAGTGCCCCACCCCCTCAGCTCTTCAAGTGAAGAGCAAAAAAAAAAAATTCTTGCCATAAGATTAACAGATACAAGGTATAGGGTTTGATTCTAACCTCTAGTTATTAGCTAGATTGAACTGTTTCTTCTACTGGCACACCAACCAGCTGGCCACTAGCCCCCCCTTGACCCAGCCATTCAGATCCGGTTTCTGTGCCCCACCCTCAACTCACCTTTTTTACATTTTAGTAAAAGAAATAAAATAAAACTAAAATAAATACACTTTAACTGTAGCAAACAACTTGCTGCAAATGTAGTAAACAGTTGCTACATTTTGTACCCTACATGGAGTACTACAGCGCTCAGGCTTTAGTTTAAAAAATATATTTTTTTTACATTTAAACTATAGCAATGTAAAGAGTGCTAGGGATCTCATGTTTTTGTTTTAAAAAAAAACTTATATGTAGCAAGCAGCTACATTGATGAATGTCTTTGCTATAGTGTCAGCCAGGAAGACGTGCATATATGTAACTGAGAGGGGTGGGTCAGCCTCAGTGTGAGAAGGGCCACACTTTCAAGTGGGAAATGATGGAATACAGCTGGTTGGTATGTCCAGGTGGACAGGAGTTACCAGACAGCATTTGATGCAGTATCACATGAACTCACAGTAGCCTTTCCAGGGTGTACAGGTACCAATGTATAAACAAGGAGTCAGAAAAGGAATGAAGTGGTGCCTCCCTCAAATACAAACCCATAAGCACCAGCAGCAGGAAGTCAATCTGCATGCTGCAGTTTGGAGAAAAGTCATACTCATTGGTCCATATAAACAGTGCTGTGTATGTACATGCATACTAGAATATGATATAGCTTCGGGGATCTGAAAAAACATGCCATTACTGTGATGCAGATAACAATTGCAGCTATCCAGCCATGACACCATGCACATTTTCTGGATGGGCATAAGGCCCATGTGACATGGTATGAGTGGTAGATCATTGCCTGCACTGCTTTTTTGCCATATATGCTATGTTAACTGACACATGGCCACAGGAGGTATGTAATTAGTGCAGGTCATGTATACATTTTGCATGTAAGAATCTAAGAGCTAGATGTCCTGATTGTGCAGTGGGTGCCATGGCCAGTACTCAGTTTTAGGAAAGGCATGCCATACTCACATACATGCACACTCCCCCACACATATTTTATTTATACAGAGATGCACATTCTGGAGTGGTGGCTGTTGATATCAATATCTGTAGCCAGTAAGTAAGGGGGATCTGTAATGTGCTATAATATGCCGTCCCCATTTATCCTGTGTAGCAATAGTCCTTTGACTGCATTTTAAGTATATGGAATATATTGGGGTTGTGACTGTTTGACAACCATCCTATAGGAATGCACAGTGAATTGGTAGCAGTTCATCACTGTGGCTATAGGTATAAGTTTTTGTGGGTTATATGACTTCATCCAGTTTTTGGAAATTCAAAATTCATATGGTCGGGACCATATGATCAAGTTTTAGAAAACGCAGAATCAAAGAAAAAAAACAAATCTAGGTTTTTGCACAAGCCAAGCCCCCTGCACCCCCCCATGTGGAGTGCTGTACCCCCTTCACCCCCTGCAAATTATATATACTAACTCTGAGATCACAGTACAATGGGGAAAAGGGTAACTTCCCTGATCTTCACTGTACTGCAATCTACTTATAACTGCTTAAAAGGGGATTTTACTCTTTTCCCCACTGCAGTATGATCTTGGAATTGGTATCTATAATATGCAGTGGGTGTTGGGGGCACAGCCCCATACATGGGGGGGAGTTGCAGGGGGCTTGCAACCCCTCCCCCACAAAAACGTAGATTTATTTTTTGAGTTTTTGGAAACATGATCATATGGTTTTGACCATCTTAATTTCTAGATTCTGAAAACCCTATGAAACCATAGATACCCAAATTGTTGCTGTCAGCATTCCAGCCATAATTTTTAAGAGTATGCTGCATTTCTATTGCAGAGGTCATTACCATGTTTAACTGTTGTATGCCACCATGTCAACACTCTGTCAGTTCCATATGGAAACTATTGTTCTAGGTCATGTATATGTGCATGGACAAATTATAGCCCTGTTACTACTTTATTCCACTTAGGGCCCTGTTTATCTATACAGGACCACTGCAGTTGTAAAACTCAGCTTCAACAGTCTTGACTTTAGTTTCTGATCACAAATATGATATAAACTGCAAGGCAAAAATTAAGCTGTAACCAGAGTACTTTAATCAACTGCAAATTTTAAAAACAACTGAACGCTTTTATCTTCTGTAATGTTCACAAATACTTTAGAGTGAACTGATGCCTTAACATAAGATTTAAATACCCTTAACCCACCAATGACAAACCATGCTTAACTGAGGCTGAAATACATTTAAAAGATGCAAGCTACCCTGGCGCCGTTAAACTTAAATCAAAAAAGGTTATGGCTTGTTTAATTTTTGTCTTGTCATGGGAAGTTTTGTTTGTGGTTGTGGATGATATCAACTCCCCTTTGAATTCCACTGCATGTGCATATAAGCAGTTATGAACCAATGCTGAGGAAAATGGCATTTATGTCTTAAATCTTTTTAGACTAAATCTAATTTGCAAATACTACCACTATAAAAGAAATCAAGGAAAAAAAAACAGAGTTATATAATGATACTCTACTGAGGCAAAACAGCATCTGTACAATGGGCGCTTACCCAAAGCGTGGCCCGGCAATTTAACAACTATTCAGGCCGGGGCTATTAGCTGTGGATTTTAACCAATCAGAATATGGACAGTCAAACAAAAATATTCAGGGCAGCATGCCAATGAATTCACTAGGTGTGGTGACAAATGCTTTGGGAGGTTGAGGGAGCCAACTTAGCTGCAAGGTAGCTAGCAGGGAGTGACTTGCTAATGGGATGCCTCAAGACAGAGCATCACAGATGGCTTGCCTCTTTACTAAAGCTTGCAGGGTTGACAGCCACCTTCCTAATGAGGAACAGAACTGGAAGGGATAAGGGACAGAAAACACGGGGCATCAAATGAAATAGCTTTTACAAAGTCAGGCAATGCACTTTAATCCAACACAAGCAATACTTTATCTGGCTGAATTACAAACAGAATTGAAAGAGTTTCTACGAACCACCAGACATGCTAACCTAAACATCTCTTTCAAACATGGTATTTGTTATGAATAGACTGTGACTTGTACAGAAGTCCAGCAACAACTCAGCACACAGGCTAAGATACAGTATGCTGTTCCTTACAGGTATCTCTGTCATTTCCACATGAGCAATGAAGACTCCTGGTAAGAGAACAAAATCAGTGGGTGACATTTCAAGAATCTCAGAACCACATGTAAAAAAAATGCATTCTCCATTTAGTTTTTTCATGTCTAAATACAAACAGATTTCCTCTCTGTGACAGTTTACACAGTGAATTAAAATTTAGTGAAATCATACAGTTAACTTGCACACACAAAGCCAGTTAATGACATGTTTATGAATACATTTATATGTACCGTTTTATTCAAAGACATTTGAACAAGCAGGTAAACTGAATATAAAAAGTACATGCACATCAGAGATTAAGGATATGTTGATAGTACCTCTGGATCATGAACTGCATGAGAATAGGTTGGTAAGGGAACAATTAATCTATAAATGTTGCTAAAATAAGAGAACCAGGGACATAATTATTGAGTATGAGTGGGCATGAGAAGAAGAAAAATAACATCCCCAGCCCATGGATTGTAAGGCATGGAGGGTAATTGCCATAGTATTTGATACCGACATACTGTCTTATGAAAGTTAAAATAAAAGCAACAAGATGACATTTCAAGAATAACTTTAACTTTAACTTTAATAACAATACATTTTCTAAATAATGAATAACTAACATGTTTGTCACTGCTTGACAGAGCAACAAATAAATGAGGCATTTTTTTTTTCAACTAAAGGGTGGGGTGGCCAAGCCACATAACTATGGATAGCTTTATAATGCCTCCCTGGGCATATAGCCTAGTATGAACCTATGAACCTATAAGATACTTATTTCCTGTTTAATACTGATCTAAGATAACTGCCACTCAAATCTCCCACCTTATAAATAAATCCTAAGTGCACAGACTACAGTCTGTACATGGGGATTAGGCTTATTTGAGCTCAGTGCCAAATAATACAGTCATCATGGTTTTGTTAGCTTGAGCCTCCACCTTACAATGCTTTTTTTAAGAATTCTGCAAGTTATTTTCTAAATGCCAAGTACCTGCCTCTTCTTCTTTCGGCTTTTTTTTCTGGTTAGGGGTCGCCGCAGCGGAACTCTGGTCTGCTAATGATTGGAAGTAGAATTTTACGGTGCCGAGGAGCTAGCCCGACGTCCAGCCTTCAACGAAGGCACGCCCATTCACTCATGTCTTTCGAATGCTACTCGACCGTGGGGAGGGCATGCAGACTCCACACTAGGCGCTCCAAGTACCTGCCTCTGATCTTTACATTTCAACCCCTCCCCCCAAAAAAGAGTATTCTGTTGCTAATGTGTTGAATGGTACCTATATTGTCACATTATTTGTTAGTTAGAAACACAGCTTGGAGGTTCTTAAGCAGAATGCATATGTACACATTAAAATCATATTGATGTTGAGACATTTAGTTAACAAAGATAAATGTAGACATATGGTATTAAAAATGGTAAGTAACACTTTTAATGCTGTGAGGATCCACCCCTAAGAATGTGTAAAAAAAAGTTGTTGTCGTGTAGCCACTACAGCAAAACAATTTAAGCTGGCTGAAAATAATTAATGAGGCTGACAATAATTAATGACTGGTACATAATGGTTATGAAAATATTATAGCAAGACAAATTAGATAGTGGATTGCCACTCAGCATTACAATAACTCCGGCACAGAGAGTAATTCCACTGTATTGCAAAACACTTAATGTAAATCAATAATTTGACACTTAAGACTGCAAAGCTTGCTTTATTGCATTACAAATCAACACAATATGGTAATTTATGCTCCTCTGTGATAATAATGGAATTAAATTAAATGTGTCAAAAAATATCCTAGAGTTCTGTGTGTGCTACTAGAGGGCTGAGAGATGATCTATGCATTGCTTAGTATTTATGCTGTAGGCAATGCTGCCAGAAAAAAAATCAATGACTGTTGGTGTTAAAGGTCAGTGTTTGTGTGAAAACAAGTCAACAGTGCCTTGACTACCTCCTCCTTTTATATTCATTATTTAAAGTGCTGCCCAAACATTGTAAAGATAGCAATTAGGAAAAATTCTTATGCAATATAATGAAGCTTAATTTCTTAAAAATAATGGTATATTCAAATGATTTTTTGCTCAAGAAACTCAGGTTAATGCAATACTGATGACTTACTTACATGTATGGGAGGAAAACTTTCTTAAACCATGACTACAGATGCTTACAAGTTTGAATTAAATTGGTAAATACACTGTGTGATTGTACTCCAAAAGGAACAATACATTTTCTAAATGGCATATTAGAGTTTTCTTTCTTAGTTACTACAACTAATAGCAAATCTGACAAGTACCAACGAGCTGCTTCCTGCACTGAAAAGGGGCATCTGTCTGTCTGTTGCTAGATACTCTGAATGAGGTTGAGTGAAGACACAAGCACAATAAAGGAGCTGTGTGCCAGGAAGTGACCATGCAGGGGTGAAATCACAATTCAAAGTTAAAACTATGATGAGCAGCTGCGCTAGTGTTCATAAAGGAGTGACATCTTTAGTGGACGACATTACTCTGAGCATTTGGTAGCATGCCTAACAAGTCTGCATGTACTGCATCTAAAAACACTTTATGACTGACAAGTGAAATATTATGGTAAACATACTAGACAAGCAGGGATGGAAGGATTGACTCTGGACTGGATTTGTGTCCTACTGTATGAGCCTACATCTGAGCAAGTACTGGAAGCTATAATAATCATTAGCCTCTAGCAGTAAAGATTGGATAAGAAGGTGGTGGTGGCAAAGTGGTTTGGGAAATTTTAAAGGAAATATAAAATGCTGTTCTGGTTTGGAGATAACTTGTATCATAAGTCATTTATTGACTAATAGCATGAGCTGCTGCTGTCTCCAAAAGGAATCATTGGAAGGTCAAGGTTACTGAGACCTGCAACCAATAGTCATTACCATCTCCCACTCTAGACTGTAGTTCTCCTCTCAGGCAAAGCTTGGTCAGTCAAGTCCAGAGTGAATTTATGAATACCCTTCCAATAATCCAAGTCCTGCTTGACGGAAGATAGTGTATTGCACTTTATTTACAGGACAAGTCTATTCCAGAGGTGAGGGAGACCTTGAGTAATAACTGTCTCTCTCTCTCCACCTTGTTTTATTGATCTGTTGAAGAAGGCTTAAACTGTTTATTCTGATATTTGTGGAACTGTTTGATTTTTGAAAGTACAAGAAATCCTAGACTGCTGGGTCACTCATTGCTCTAAAGGCAAGGCATAGGTTACCTGTGAGAGCCTATAAGACACAGAAAGGAGAAATAGTGCTTCGAGTCTTTCTTGGTAGCTTAAGGATTTTAAGTCTGATGTCCTCTTTGTTAGGAACCTTTGTAGTCTTCCCAACTATTTTATGTCTGTTAAGGTATATAATAGAAGCATCCTTTAGGATATAACTAGCCTGATCAATGCTGAATACTCTCTAGATCACGATGATATTCTCTTGGTAATCAGCTGTTCTAAATAGGATTTCAGCACGACCATTGTTACATGATTATCAAAGGACAAGGAATTATCAACCAATGTTCAAAGTTTTCTAACTACATTTTCATTTTGAAGTGTGGTATTGTTATATTCTAAAGGGATGGCATGTCTGCCAAATGTGACACTATTGCATTTTTTAGGATTACATTTAAACACAATACACCAGGCATTTATAATGTAAGTTCCTGCCGGAAGACTTCTGTGTCAGGGGAGATTTGACAGTTACTCCACTTTTTCTGTCATCTGCAGACTTGGTTAGATGTTGGTCTTGGTTTTTTACTCTGTAGGTTAGACAGAAAAATACCAAACAAAAGCGGTCCCAGTACTGCAACTTGTGGGATACCACTGGTTACCTTCATGTTTGTTGAAGCTGCCCCTGCCACTCACACCACATGGTTCTAGCTTTTATCCAATTTGCTGTTCATTGTAACATACAGGAGTCTGTTTGTAATCCATTTAGTTTATTAATTATGCCAGCACAGGGGATGGTGTCAAATGCCTTGGCCAAACTGAGGTAAGCCGTGCGTAAAATGTGACTGAAGTCAACAGCTTGTATTACCTTTTCAAAGACATTTACCAGGTTCATAAGACAGGATCTGTGTTTGTAACACCAAATTGCTGCAAATCCAGCTTGATGAGATTTTGAACGCTTATCTTCAGTCTGTTATAATTTCTTCACCAGAGCTGTATACCAGAACTCTGAGACAGAACTTGCAGCCAGGCTCTGGTTAAATAGCTTACTGAAAGATTTCTCCATAACATGTTTAATACTATTTAACAAACAGCTCAGTGTTTTACCTGGTCCCATGGAGAAGCATTCGCCTTGGATAACACATTCAGTACATTTGGTTTACTATGGACTGGGGGTTGCGAGGGTGACAGATTTGGGGAGTGACAGACAGATATGGGGAACATAAGTCTTTATCTCAGGGGTAGAGTTTGCACTAAATACTAAATTTGTTTGCTAGTAGATTGTCAATATTCACTAGATCAGAGTAGGTTTTGCCATTTAGTATGAGTTTTGCACATTAAGTTTTGTTTCTTAGTTTTCTAACTTAGCTAAAGAAAGATTCATCATTTTCCTTGGTTTCAGATGCTATACTGAGATCAAAGGCTGCCTTAGTAGATCCAAGTCTTTTTTTATGAATTCTTAAATTCCTAATATTTCCTTGATTCAGGGGTCTTTAGATCTGTTTTATTCTACATATCTTTCAGCTGTCACTTACTTACCAGAAAATGTTTTTGTTTTTTTTTTGTTAGAATAACAGGGTGTCATGAAATTCTGAGTTACCCCTTTAAATTGCAGTTTGTTTAAACATTTTGATTTGACAGTAATTGCTTCATCAGCCAGCACCAATGGCCCCATCTGATGTGATATAATTAGGGCCACAAATGACTGCAAAGCAAAAGAGATAATGTCACAAAGGAGCAAGTGCTTGGTAGGTAAATTGCTTTTCACCATTGCTTTGGGAAATAGTTTGACCATGTGAACCTGTGCACCAGCATGTGTGTGCGTGTGTAACATTACAGGAATAAAGAAAGGAAATGTTTTCATAGCTTGTAATCTAGACACTTTAAATTACCCATGATTTGAATTTATGGTTTAATTACCTACTTTCTGCATAATGTTAAAACTAAGATCTTGCTAGCACAAAATGGCTTGCATTGCTAATACTGATCATGATCTGTGGAACAGCATAAATGGCTGTGGTGCAATAAATACCGCTGGTTAGTCTAATCAGTTTCTAATCTTAAAAGGACTGTGGTGCAGTTTGCATTTCGCAGGCTTTGACCTCTCATCTTTTAATAGGATTCATGCAGTGTACCATCATAATGTCAAAATATGTCTCAGGTGACCTGATGGTGTCAAACTGACCTTGAAGAATTGGAATAAACAGGCAAAATATGTAGGTATATTTAGCATGTATTGCTTTTAAGTTTGCTTCAGTTTGTTTTTAATCATGAAATAATTATGATTCAGCACTGATTTAGTTGTGTTATTTGCTGATGATTTAAAGTCACAATTCTTTCTTTTGTAAGTATAATTTTCCCACATAGGAATAATAATTTTCAGTAAGGCGTAGACTACAACAAAAGAGCGAAAGAAAAAAAAAATACTGGTAACTATTTGACTACAGTTTATGCAGCTTCTGGATTCTAAAATTCTAAAGAAAACTGATAATTAGAATGAGAAAAAAAGAACTGTGAAAAGCTGAAGAGAATGTTGTGTGTGTATGATTCTGAATGTTTGTATGAGTACTATCACTCTTTCTTCTGTATCTGTGTTTGTGGGTGTGTGAACACAAGTATGCATGTGTTTGTGTGTGTATTAGAAATATTTTATGCTAAGTTATGATAACAGTGTTCAAACATGCTGTTCTTTTAAATACAGACAACTGATAAAAACTTTCAGGCCGTGGCTGCTTAAATCATTAATTACTAGCTGTTGCGTTTTTGTGTATGTGTGTAGGGGCACACATGTATGCATGACTGTAGAGCTCTCCTTTAGAATCATGAGGTCATACTAATGAAAAGCCATTTCTGAGCTTTTGTAACTTTCTGACTTGTTTTCTTTATATGATTTTTCTGTCTTTTGAAGATAATTCAAATTCTCTACTTTACGTAGTAGCATAACTAAATCACAAAAAAGTAGGCAAGGGAGAAACAGTCATGTGTGTGTCAGATCTTGAAAATCTGTTGCATCATTTGGTGACTGTTTTCAAACTGAGTGGTGGTATCTCGCAATATTACTGGAAGTAGAAGTTATGCTAGTGAGTATGCAAATTTTATGGTAATTAACTGATCCATTTTTTTTAGCCAGGAGTACTTACGTTTTAGGAGCCTTTGGGCAGTTTCAGTTTCTGTAGGTTGATGGGTATGGTACACTCTAAAGATTTTTCCCCTTTTATTTCAGATTTTATTTATGTCAGTGGACCACTAGGATGCTTTTTATTAAATTCCTCATTGTATTTGGATCTAGATGGGACTGCCAACTGTATACATTTATTTATGAGGGTATAAAACTCCCTTGCAAATTCATCTGTGGAGAAGATTCTGAGGTTGAAGTTATTGTAAGCAAATTTTAAGACTTCATTATATAATTTAAGGAGATTTTTGTTCTTAAAGTCTTTAACTTCTGAGATATTGTTGGTTTCAGGGGGTTCAGATAGTCTGAGTGAAATGTTTACTAGATTATGGTCTGACTTTATCAGCAGAGGTGTGACTACTATTTAGATAGTTTTAGTGAAACGTTTACTACTTTATGGTTTGACTTCATCAGCAAGGGAGTTACTACTTGAACTGTCCATGATCATGCTGCATTTGTAAGTACCAGGTCAAGAATATTATGACTAGTTGGGCAATTAACAATCTGGACCATTAACTTTTGTATTTATTAGATCTAAAAACATCTGTGTATATCCTGCATCGGTGGTGTAAGTATTCCAAATACCTGATGGCTAGGTAAAGTCTCCCGGAATGAAGGAATTCTTACTTATGGGAGTCCATCCATCCATCCATCCATCCATCAATCCATCCATCCATCCATCCATCCATCCATCCATCCATCCATCTATCCATCCGTCCACCCATCCACAACCTTTTTACCCATTTCTGTACATGGAGTTGGGTGTCACTTCAATGATATTAAGGAATTAGACATGAACTTCCTGGCCCATAGAAGAAGGTGTCCTGTAACAGGACATATTCTGATAGCTGATTTTGTTTAGCATTTTGGATTTGAAGAAGTTACATTTGGTGATCTCTGAGGAATATGAATATGCCATTGCAGATGCCATTGGGTCTGAAGGCATGGTAGGTACCAAATCCTGGTATGAAGGGTGTGCTTTTTGAGCATTTAAACCATATTTCAGTATTTGTACCTATACTGATGCCTTCTAAATGTAAGAATGCCTCAGGGATGAGCAGCCTGTTATTTAGACTTCTAGCATTGATTTTATTCTGTTTATATATTAATACATTTATGACTTTGGAATGTTTATTAACTGAACTTTGCATAAAAAAGGCACTTTGGGTGCAGCAAGGGCTTTAGCCAGTATGCAACAGCCCCTGAATGAGAGGTGCAGACTATCCCCTTCAACGTATGTTGGACTGTCAAGCATCTCGCTCCATGCTGATACACACTGGATACCCCTAGAATGACAAATTATTTAACCAATTGGTAAACCAAATAACCTTTTCTTTGTATACGGACATCGTTCATATAGAAAGGAGGCTTCTGTTCAATATCAGGGTCTTGCCTGCACTTGTGACATGTCTAGAGAACTCAGACATGTCTTTCTGTATCTCCCTTAGATGTTTTTGCCCTAAATCCTTCACTCTCCACATGCACAACTAATATGTCATAGTTATATTTGCCTGATGCAAGAGTCCTAAGGACCCTTGATATGTTTAAGATCCTGGCACATGAAAGACAACCCACTGTCACATTGTTCTTGTCTAGCTTAGAGTGTGCAGAATCTGTGTCTCACTATGGAGTCACCAAGATTAAAACAGTTTTTGTTTGTGGACTAGTGTGGTGTATTGGAATTGAAGCCCTTTTTCTCAGTGAATTGTATTTATGGTGAAATATTATGTGACATGATGTTTGATTTCCATTGAGACTTAATCCTTGTAGGTCTAGAGACTTAGGCAAGGATTTGCTCACAGTGTCAGCATTTGATGTTACATTATGTGTCTGGCTTGGGTGTCTTGTGTGTTAGTGTGGTGCTAATGGTGTTTTTCTGAGAGTGAAGCCTCCATATCTATTAAATATTTTTGTGAGTCTAAGAGTTCATGATCTGTAAGCATAAGACAGCTGCTTTACACTTGTCTAATGCTATGATAGGGCAAAGGAGAGACAACAGACAAGTAGATGACTTTCCATTTTGTCCAGTGCAGGAACTGCTAAATAAATATTTTTAATTTCAAAATTGACTGATATCACACGCTTTTGTTGTCATTAAAAGAGAGGAAAATCCAGTTAAGTATTTGCATGGCATAATCTAGCAAGTATACCAAAAGCATCAGTAGCAGTGCTTAACAGCTGGAGAGATATCTGTAATTAGACAGCTGTCTATAAACTTGGTGCTATTTAAAACGGATTCTTACATGTTTGTTATCTATTTATGGCATGGTTTTGTTATAAAAGCATTGATTATAGATGCATGAAAGCTTGGACATTTTCCCGTATAGTTTTGGGTTTTAAAATACATCATTGCAAGCTACTCTACTGGCTATTATTGATAAAACTAAATTTAAAGTTTTCTTTTTTTAATTTTGGTGCACCGATCACAGAATTTAATAACCTTTTAAAATTTGGAGATGTTTTATGTACAGTGGTTGGGCCTGAACTAAGACCAGTGTAATCTATTTAACTGGTTACATATTGGTAAAGCTAAACTTAACATGGAGTTCAAAATTCATAAAGAACTTACTATATCAAGATTCAAGAAACAGCAAGAATATTGTTTAGATTTGTATGGGCCTGAGATATCTGAGTGTGAATTTACAAAGTGTGATAAATGTAAGTACGCTTGAACAGCATTGATAAACTTTCAATGGTGTTGAATGTGTTAGTCTAGAAGTAATGTTGTTGTATTTATTTTCTTAACAAAATGTTCATAACTACACACAATGGTCCATGGGCATTGTTATACAATATTGAAACTTGTTTCATTGTTAAATGCCTGCAGTTTTAGTACTGTAAAGTATTTTATCTATTTTTGCTATTTCCTTTTGGAACTCAATTGCAGTAGAAAGTTTCATTAACACTGTAATGTTATTTTTATTAATTTTATCCTTTAGTAGGCATGATAATTGACATAGGGAATATTAAAAGTCATTATAACTCTGATATCCTATTGTCTATAAAGGCTGATAACTAGACATTTTCAACTCAGGAATCTTGAGTAGAATATAATGCTTTTGTAAATCTATATAGCTTTTGCAAGTATTGATAACATTAATCAGGTTAACCAGCTCTGCCTTTTCTGCTTTATATATTTTTATTATCATAGACAATTTGAAAGGAATATAGTAGACAAGGATGGATTAATGATAAGGCTTCCAATTACAAGCAACGAAATTAAGCAATAATGAAGCAAAAGGTATAAAAAAGTACAGGTGTAGGCAATTTGGAAGACAGGCCAAAGAACGAAGTTACCATTTCATCTGTGGCAAATATTCAAACTGTAAGTAATGGAAGATAGGAAAAGAAAGTAATTTAAAGGCAGACACCAGAAATAAAAGGAAAGAATTAGAAAAAGGGAAGAAATGCTGAAACAATGGACAATTATATAACTGTATGGGTGGGCATTTCAAAGAATAAGAAAAGATAAGGACAATGATGGACCAAAAAAGGAAATGACTACAAGGATCAAATTAGATGTAGAATAAAGGAAAGGAGAGGTGAAATGGATATTTCATTCAGTGAAAACGGTTATAATATGATGGAACACTCTTAATATCTATTAAAAAAGGAAAGAGTATATTAAGCAAAGATAAGAACATATGAGTTGGCATGTTCGCTGTGAATATGAGCAAGAAATTATGGAGGATAGGTAAAAACAGATTTTCACCAAATCATGAACAACTGAATAAACATGAAAGTATTTTTGTTAGAAAGTGACCAAATTTTGATGTTCTCATTTTATTTATTTTATTTTATTTATTTTACATTTGTTGACCGGGATAGTCCGACTGGATACATGTCCATTTTCAGCGGAGGCCCAGGGAGAAAAGCTCCAAACTTCTTACAACATACATACTACAAAATACTATTTAACAGATACATATAAAGCAGGATTTTTACAATTTCCAAACAGAATTACATTTATTAAAAGGATCATAACATAACTCGGTCACACCAGTTAATACAAAGTAATTAGGTTATTAACCAAATAACTAGGATATAGTCACTTAGAGACACTTAGAAGGAGGAAGTCCTGATTAAGCACATAGTTGAGGGAGTAAAAGTTAATTGAGGGTAAAGCAAGGACATATCCACCGTGATTTAAAGTATAGTATAAGGTTTTTCTTGAATTTGGATAAAGAGGGTTCTGATGTTAGGTCAGTAGGGACTAAGTTCCATGTTTTCCTACAGAGCTGGCAAACAGAGCATCCCCAGCTGCGTTGTTAGTTTTAAGCGTGTGAACTAACATTTTGTTAGAGGATCGAAGCATTTTGAAGTTCTGGTAGGGGGTGATAAGGCTTTTAAGAACAGGTGTGTATTCGGACTGGTAGAGAATCTTATGGACAATTGCTAGTTGGTTGACCTTTAGTAGATTAGGTAGTTCAAGCCACCCTAGAAGATTAAGGTTAATACAGTGGTGGGTTCTATAGGCTGAACCAGTGGCAAATCTAGCACTGTGATTATAGCAGCTAGTAAGTTTGTTCAAATTGGTTTTCCTCAAGTTTGTGAGTAAGGGGGAGGCACAGAGGAGGGTAGTGAGTAGGTATGTGCAGGAAATAACAGTCCTAGCTAGGGGAGTTATGAAAGGTTTAATCTTGTATAGACAGCCAAGTTTTTTATTAACTGTTTTAACTGTATGGTTAATATGCAAGTCAAACTTAAGGTTGTTGTCAGCTATTACACCTAGGAGTTTGGTCATGGGGTCTGGTGAAATAATGGTGCCGTTGTTAGATTTTATGATGAAGGTCGGTATGTTGGACCTTTGAGATGGAGAGAAAAGCCACAGCTTAGTTTTGTTGGAATTTAACATGAGACGTTAATTAAGAAGCCAATTTTCAACTATGTTAAAGGTTTTTTGGGATAAAGACTGCAGTTCTGTTGGGGATGTGGCCGAGCATATTAGAGTCGAGTCTTCTGCGTATTGAATGCAGGTAGCCTCTGGGATGACTTTATGCAGGTCATTTATAAATACAGAAAATAGGAGGGGACCTAAGATGGAGTCCTGGGGGACTCCTATGGTGATGGATAGCAGGATGGATCAGTTGTCCTTTCAAAGGACTGCCTGTTGTCTACCACTCAGGTAAGATTGGAACCATTGAATAGCTTGGGTGTCTAGAGAAATGGTTTCCAATGTTTTTATAAGTATTTGGTGGTTTACCATGTCGAAGGCCTTGGAAAGGTTTAAGAAAATGGCTTTAGCAAACAAATAATTCAAAAATAAAAGTAAAATTCAGTTTGTGTAACAGCATACAGAAAATACAGGATGAAGAATTATAAGTAATAGGGAAAGAGTTGTTTTCCACAGATTCACCCACAGATTTACAAAGATGCATGAAAAATAAGGATATGAACATAAAATAATTTCAGAACAGTTAACTCTGAGGTGAGATACCAGATGACTAGAGGCTTCTGAGCTTCCCAAGTCGTTTGTTTTTTGCTTATTTATACTATTTACTGCACTTTTTATTGCCTGCTGCCGACTTTTATACTATATTTATATACTATGTACTAAACTACACTGTTGTACTGCAATTGTCTGCTTTACCATGCCTGTTAAATCGAATTTTATTGCTGTTTTTACTGCTTACAAAGTTTTTTTGCCATTTTCACTGTTAATTATTTGTTAGTATTTCTGCTGTTGCAAAGCAAACTGTTCTGCTTGATCTGGTTTTCCCACCAAGCAGTGTTAAAATAACTGACTTGTTAGCGATTTAAAACATTCTTCAGTCTCCTTGCTGATTTTTTGTTGTTTTAAACATTTTTTAGTGTTTCACTGCTATTTCTCTGCTGTGTTAAACATTATTTAGTGGTTCCTGACAAAACTGCTGTAGCATAGCCCAGCTATAGGTTGCTGCATCTGGGTCTGTTTGTACTGGCTGTTTGTTCTGAAAACATTTTCCAGACCATCTTGAATTGGAAGAGGCCTTTCTGCACTCTAGTGAGAGAATTGTGCTGATTGGAACCTGTCTGATGAAGGGTGGTTGGTCTAGGGCTTGGAGTAATCATCCTCATTGGACTTTTGAAACTTTTTACAGTTATTTTCAAGTTTTCAGCTTATGGTACTTAAGCCCTGCATTTGATCAGCTCTCTGCTTATTTGCATGTCACACAGCACTGCTCACTGCCAGGCAATTGTGCACCATAGCCTGACAGATTAATTCAATAGTTTTTCTCTTGGATACAGCTGTAGCACATTAATGTAGCCCTCATCCTTAATACATTCCCGGTCAAAGAAATACTGCTAGCCAGCTGAAACCTATTAAACTACAAAAAACAGGCAGAGATATCCATCCACTGAGCTCCTCCTTGTTTGATCCTGAAAAGTCCCCCTTAATAACAGTCTTCAGCCTAGCATTATAGACCTGTTGACTTCCCTAGTTTCTCCTACAAACCTTGTTGACTTGGGTCTATTAAGGCAGTGTAGCAATTGCCTCATGTCACGGGCAATCCCCTACTAATAACTCAATCTAGTACAAAGTGTGAGAGATGTATCTACACCAAGAATCTTGAATCCATGTTCTCTCACACTCAAAACAGTAACACGGAAGAGGTTGCCAACCCAGCCACCACTACACATGCACATAGTACCATTACTCATAAATAGTATGCATCTAACACAAAAATCAACATACGTGGGGATTCTCTCAAAAAACCTACTGACACAACAGAGACCTCCAAAACACAAGAATGCTACAACTAACAGCTCCCACAGCACCCATGACACATAGCAACACCAGTGTCTCATCTACCACTCCCATAAGGCATAAAACTCAAAAAACAAATTTTCTAGTAATTGGAGACTCAATAGTGAACAACATGGATATCCACTCACCAGGTTGGACAAGGAGAAAGTCACAGTCAACTGCCTGTCCAGTGCCAGGACTCATCAGATCATGCTTGCACTCAGTTCTCTCAGCAACAAGTACCATTAAGACTCTGTCATAATTCATGTTGTAGTGAATGACCTGAGATGTACCTCACTGGACTATATGAACAGAGACATGACTGAGCTCTCTGACTATCTGTCCCAGGCAGGTAGCCTTAAGAAGCACACTACCTTCACCTAGAATGATGCCACTGTATAAACAAAAAAATGATTGCTTTCAATAATTGGCTTAGTTTTTGGTGTCAACGTGGAGCCAGTTCCTGTCAGCCTGGGAAGCCATGGCCAACAAACCTCACTGCACCTGGTACCTCTTGGCCTTTGGCTGCTGATAAAGGTTTTTGCCTCCCCCATAGTGCTTTTTTTAGGCAAAGTCTTGAAAACAAACTTACCAACATGAAATTTGCCAATCAGAACAAAATAAGGGTCATGCTGCTAAATGCTAGGAGCTTAAACCAAAAACTGGAGGCACTTCTATCACTGGAAAATGTAGATGTCTGTGCAGTCACACAAACCTGGTTCAAGGCCTCAGAGTACCCTGACCTTGCAAGGCTACAATGCCTTCCACACCTTCAGACCACAAAATGAACGTGCGAGAACCAAAGGAGGTGGTGTTTTTATCTATATTAGAAATAAATTCACCTCCTCTCTAGTTAGACTGGACAACTCCATGGAGTTACTCCAAGCTCAGGTTATGGCATAGCCAGTTACAGATCCCTCTCCATGGGTCATGAAGCGCATGAAGCCTACTTGACCAAACTGGAGACAATTCAAATATTACTCAACACTCTGGTTATGGGGGATTTCAATTATCCCACAATCAACTTGGAAACCTATGCTAGACCTAACTCACTAGCTGAAAAGTTCTTTGACTTTGTTAAATTAAATGCCCTGGAACAAATTGTTCATACCCTGACAAAATGAACAAACATAATAGATCTGGTTCTCACTAATATGTCAAACATATCTACCACAACTGTCAGACCCCCATTAGTTAAATCTGACCACAAATCAGTCACCTTTGAGCTGACACTAACACCAGGACTCACAATGAGTAAAATCAGACTAAAAGACTTCACCAAGGCAAACTATTCCCTCCTAGGTGATCGTATAAATGCTTTCCGAGCCCCACCCCCAACTGGAAGTGGTAACTACACCAAAGCTTACACTACAGCCCTTTACAGTCACTTGCATGTGTGTGTATAGACTTGGCTGTACCAGAAAGGATCAAAGCCAGATCCTAAGTAAAAACAACCCACCATGGTGGACATCAAGCATCAACAAACTTTACAATAAAAGCAAAAAGTTGTTGTCCAAGAAAACAAAGGCGAGACTCCAACAATGGAAGAGCACCCTCCTCAGCCTCAACAAGCAAATAAGACAACTTCTTTGAGAAAAACAGCAAGCACAGCCAAGGATAACCATAAGGACTTTTACAGTTATGTATGTAGCCTAAAGGGTAGGGCCCAAGCATGTGCAGAACTAGTGACCAACAGTATCACACACACTGACCCCACAGAGATAGCACACCTGCTAGTGGATAGGTTTGGCAAAAATTTCACTCCCTTATCTCTTCCAAACCTATCGCAAACTTTTCCCCAAACATCTCCCCCACCTAACATATCTGAAGAACAGATCAAAGCCTTATCCAAGGCAAAAAACACAGCCTCTATGGGACCAGACAGCGTTCCAGGCTGTCTTCTAAACAGGCAAAAACATGAACCATCACCACCATTAAGTACCCTTTTCAATCATAGTCTAACCACAGGCTTTGTTCCTGTGGAATGGAGAACAGCAACAGTTATTCCCCTCCACAAAGGTGGCCTGGCAACAGACCCAGGAAATTACAGACCCATAAGCCTGACCAGCCTCATCTGTAAGGCCATGGAATGTATTATTATGTACCTCAAAGACACAGGCAACCTCCAAACCTTGGATCCTACCCAATTTGGCTTTGTCAAGGTCAGATCCTGCCTGTTAAATCTGGTGGATTTTTTTAAAAATGTGACCAGGGCCATTAATGAGGCTAAATCTTTGCACATAGCATACTTCGACTTGGCAAAGGCTATCAACACAATCCCACATTCAGACATTACTGATAAACTTAGCAAACTGGATGTAAACCCTTTCATTGTAAGATGGGTTGCCAACTGGCTCACAAACTGGACACACACTATCAAAATGGGTGACTCCAGATCAACCAGCAGACCTGTTACCAGCAGGGTGCCACAGGGGTCAGTGCTTGGCTCCCTACTGTTTGGTATATACTTCTCAGAAGTTCAGGTCAAAACTAAGGGGTTGTGGCCCACCAAGTTTGCAGATAACTGCAAACTGGGTGCAATTATTGAATCCCCAAATTAGGTCAGTCAGGAGGGTCTTACACAAACCAAAAGACTGATGTCTTAGTCACGGCCTCAAACTGAATACAAAGAAATGCATAATCATTCCCTTCAGCACAAACAATGTACATTCACACTATCACGTCAACAACACCTTATGTGCCCACAAAGTGGTAAGGGACCTGGGATCACAAGTTGACTGTGATCTTAACTTCGACACCATGTGTCTACTATAGTAAGGAAGGCTGTCTATGTAGCACACTTGATTAGCAACAGTCATAATCTCAAGAGCAAAAGAGGTTATAACCCCTCTATACATGGCACTAATCTGGCTCATAGTTAAGTGTAACACCCCATTCAACATGTAGCATACAAAGCACCTGCAACAATTGGAGAGACCTCAGAGGTTTCTAACTAAGATGATCAAGGGACTCTAAGACATGCTGTACACAGACTCACTAAAGTCAGTGTCATTATATTCTGTATTGTGGAGACTTCTGCCTGGCTTACATAACAATCTCAGACCCAGACCTAATGAATTTACTGCATATCCATAAATCAAATGGGACTAGGGCTACCCATTCCAGGGACCAAGATATGGCATGCAACTTAAATAGGACATGCTGCAGGGACAGATTTATCTCCCAGCAACTGTCGCATCTGTGAAACAGAGCACCTCTATGACACTCTTCAAGAGGAACCTGGACAAGCAGATGGGACACCATAAATTCATACTGGGAATTCCACCTACAACCCACCTGGACATGGGCAGCCATTACTAAATGCAATCTTGGGTGTTAACCAACATTTCTATAAGTATTACATCGGGATGAAATGGCTAGGCTTGAAATGAACTCCAGGTTGATAGCCTAGTAATCTCCCATAATCCTTCAGAGAAACAAAGCTTTAACTATGAAGTAACAAGAATTATTGAGCTTGTGAAATATATTACTGACTGGGGAAAAAAGGTAGGACAAACTAATAAATGAAATAAATTAAGAAAGAATAGGTATTTTAATAATGTTTCAAGGAAGTTATAGTCCCACTGTACTTGTCCTCATCAGACCAGTAATAGAGTACAATGCACCTTTTGGAGTGTACTTGACCAGTTGCTTGCAACAACTGGAGTGACTTCAGAGGCTCCTTATAAAAAACATGCATGGTCTAAGCAACATATTGTGTGCAGATAGATTAAAAGCCCTATCCCTTTACTCTGCCTCCCACTGACTATTAAGGAGTGATCTATGCCTGACCTGCAAGGCATTCTCAAATCCAGCCATGATGGAACTGATACATTCACAAGACAAACTGTATGAGGATCACCTGATATAGTGATCTAAACCTAGTCTGTGACATGAACAAAACATGCTGGAGAGAGAGATGTGTCTCACAGATTAGTCCATTCTCTGGAACAGGGTTCCTATTCACATAAAGTAGAGCCCTTCCCTGACCCTCTTCAAACACAGGATCAATGGATGTGGGATCATAAATTCATTCCTGGGCTGGGATTTATGGAAAGAGGCAATCTGTATAATACTCAAAGGCATAGGCACAATCCAAAGCCATCCATTAGCCCTTAGGGATCAAAAAAATCAGGAAACATTCAGGTACTCTCCAAAACTAAAAACACAGCATCAATGGGACCAGATGGTGTCCCAGGCTGCGTCCTACATGAACTCCAAGAAGAGCAAAACCCAAACATAAAACTACTGTTCAATCTCAGCCTTACTACAGGATATGTACCCAAAGAGTGGCGTACAGCAACAGTGGTCCCTCTCCACAAAGGTGGTGCCTCAACGGATCCTGGAAACTATCGCCCCATAAGCCTGACTAGCTTGGTCTGCAAAGCTATGGAAAGGATCATCATGGACCTCATAAATAAAGATATTGGGGACCTACAGACACTGGATCCTACACAGTTTGGCTTTGTTAAGGGCAGATCCTGCCTCTTAAACCTGGTCCATTTCTTTGAAACAGTCACCAAGGCCATTGACGAGGGGAAGGTGGTCCACACAGCCTACCTGGACCTCACAAAAGCCTTCGATACAATACCCCACTCGGGCATTATAGATAAGCTCACCAGCTTAAATATAAACCCCTATGTCACTAGATGGGTTGCAAACTGGCTCAAGGACAGAACCCACATGGTTAGAATTGCTGGAGCCATGTCAGACTCCAAACCAGTTACAAGTGGCGTCCCATAAGGCTCAGTCCTGGGACCTCTCTTGTTCAGTATATATTTCTCGGAGGTACAGGCCAACACGGAAGGACTGTGGCTGACCAATTTCGCAGATGACTGCAAACTGGGCATCATAATCGACTCTCCAGCCGACACAAGCATCCTCCAAAAGGGCCTCATAGAAACAGACAACTGGTGCCAGAGCCATGGCCTCAAGCTAAATGCCAAAAAGTGTATAGTCATCCCCTTTGGCAAAAAAAAGTGCCCACAAATTACCACATAGGTAGTAATCCATTAAGTACAGAAGAAGTAATTAGGGACCTGGGGACCCAAGTTGATAGCAATCTCTCATTTGACAAGTGGCCAAAGTGGTTAGAAAAACATTTTATATAGCCTACCTAATCATGAAGGGATTCACATCTAGATCAGAGGAGGCCATCATGCCTCTTTACTCATCCCTCATCAGGCCCATAATTAAGTACAATGCCCCTTTTGGGATGTACCTTATCAGACACCTGCAGCAACTGGAAAGACCCCAAAAGTACCTCACCAAGAGGATCAAAGGGCTCAAACAGATGCCATATGCTGCCCGGTTAAAGAAACTCCAGCTCTACTCAGTGGCATACCGCCTGCTCAGAGGTGATCTATGCCTGACGTATAAAGTCATGTCCAACCCGGAATTAATGGACATGCTGCACCTCAGAAAATCCAAATCCCATCGAGCTATGCGCTTGAGAAACTTGAACCTCAGCACTGAAATAAATAGGACATGCTGGAGGGACAGATTCATAACCCAGAGGCTCCCTTCACTCTGGAATAAAATCCCAGTTCAGATTAGGCAGAGTCCCTCATTGACTCTCTTCAAGAGGAATCTTGATGAGTGGATGGGAGATCGTAGGTTTACCCTGGTTATGACTTCTGTGTCACTGTTAGACAGAGGCACAGTATACTAACTTCGAAAAAGGGCATAGCAAAATTAATTTAAAATTGGTGGCGAAAGCCAAACACACTCTGGCTAGGCTTATAAATACCCTAGGGCAGATAGCCTAGTATGAACCTATGAACCTATAAGAATAATAATAATTCAGGTAATTCCTGGTTAGAATTCCCACAGCTTCTATCTTATAACCAGTTAACCTTAGCACACAAACTAGTATATCAACCTGAAACAAAACCTGCCCTTCTAAATATTCTCCAGCCCCATACCACAAACCGAAGTCTTCGCTCAACAAATAAATCTCTACTACATGTGTCCAAATCCACTAATACAGCAGAGGACTCGCTATTTTCTTATTATGTAGCAGGTGGAATTCACTACCTCACAGCATCAGCACCAACACAAATTCCAACTAATTCAAAAAGATTCTTAAAAATAATCTTAATGACACCTGGCTTTGTTCCTGTACTACTCCAGGCTAACTAGTTTTAATAGCTTCTGGTCATACTTTTTCTTCTTCTCTGACCACCTCATAATCTATGCTCTCTCTTATGTCTAGGTAATCTCTAGCCTCATCTTTTTCTATCCAATTTCCCCGCTGCAACCTCTTCCTCACCTTACTTTGAGAAACTACAATGTTTACGCTACAATAAAGAATTATATAAGATGATTGTATAATACAAATGTCAGCTATAGTAGCATAGAATGTAATTTCTGGTGTACTGTAAGTCTTGTTTATTTCTTTGTGTATAATTTCTTGTATAAGTTTTCTATAATTGTTTGTATAAGTTTTGTATAATCTCTGTATATGGAGCTTTTCTCCCCAGGCCTCCACTGAAAATGGGTCTTATCCCAGTAGGACTTTCCTCATAAACAAATGTAAAATAAATAAAATAAAATAATAATGGCTAGGCTTGCAAGGACTCTTAAGCCTTTAGCCTAGTAATCTCCTATGAACCTATGAAAAGTGATAAACAGAGAGCAAAGATTAAAAAGGTAGAAAAAGGAGATGAACAGTTAGCAAAGAAAACAGATCTGAGGATAAGTTAATATCAAGAAGTATGGAAGGAGGAGACGACAAAGTAGGGACAAAGTATTAAGAATGGCTTGACAGATTAAGAAAATTAGGACAAACTCAAGTACAAGAAAAGTGAGATAAAATTGGAGAGAAACATGAAAGGAAGGATTCAGTCACTGGGAAAGGAAATTATGATTCCAAGGAGAAGTGGCATGAGATGAGTAAAGGGAAGATGCTAATAATTTACTAAAAATTGGAATACAGTGTTTAACTCAAAAATATCTTGTGAAGGGCATTGATCAACATTTTTCTTTGAGAATTTTATAAATTTAGTGCTGGGGTATGTAATTATAAATGTAAACTCTAAAAGTGTATAGAAATGAAAAAAACTGGAGGTGGTTTTACATTCAGTAAAACTGACAAACTATATACTTGAAGTGGATAGCCATTTAGACTGAATGGCTGGAAAACCAGTTTTAGAATCAGGAATATTTTCAAATTATGGATGACAGTTTTAAAAGAATTACGGACACTATGATTATGCAAGATATTGATAAGAAATAGATAAATAGCAGACAATAAAAAGATAAAGTTGTAGAGGGAGGCAGAAAAAATTAAAAGCAGACTGTGTTGGCAGTTCTGATATAACATCCCCAGAGCATAAAATAAAACACTATGAAAATATGAAAACATTTTTCAAGTTTTTGGCTGAGACCTTTATCTATAAATAAATCAATTTAAGGGGAATGGTATTGGTCAAATGATCATAAGATTCAATTAAATAGATTTATAATACTCAAATAAGTTAAAGTAAGTGTGAACAAATTTTGGATGACAGTTTTAAAAGAATTACGGACACTATGATTATGCAGGATATTGATAAGAAATAGATAAATAGCAGACAATAAAAAGATAAAGTTGTAGAGGGAGGCAGAAAAAAATTAAAAGCAGACTGTGTTGGCAGTTCTGATATAACATCCCCAGAGCATAAAATAAAACACTATGAAAATATGAAAACATTTTCAAGTTTTTGGCTGAGACCTTTATCTATAAATAAATCAATTTAAGGGGAATGGTATTGGTCAAATGATCATAAGATTCAATTAAATAGATTTATAATACTCAAATAAGTTAAAGTAAGTGGGAACATGAGGAAGTTTTATGAAGTCTGGGTTTATATAGTGCAGTGGTTAAATGAAGATAAGTTTAGTTCATGTTTAAGGAAAACAAACCAGAGAGACAGTGAAGTTTAAAGCTGGATTAAAGAATAAAGCTAAAAGATAATGACTTTTTTCTTCATTCCAAAATATAGCTCCTTAAACATAGTTTTTCTGTTTGCTTATGAAAGCTATAAGCCAGCTACAAAAAGAGAATATCTTTGGAATGCTTGTTCAAAAGTATAACTTATGCAATTAGTTCATGAGCATATAAATCCCCACATAAAAAATAGGATAATCAAGCAAAGAAACTCTGGGATGGCTTTGATTGTCAAATATATTTAAAAACAAAAAAGGATTACAACATTGTAATAAAATGTAATTTAAATGCAAGAACAGGGGAAGATTGAAAATATTCAAACTATAAAAAGAAAATTACAGCTAGAAGACATAGAAAGAAAGAAATCTGGACAAAATATTTGAATTTACAGAAAGTTATGATTAATCGCAATGGTCAGAGGAGTGGGAAGCAAATTTACATGTATATATTGGTCAAATAATTATGTATCAGTAGTAGGTTATTTAATAACAGAAGTCGAGATGATTGATGTAGACTAAAAGTTCAAACAAGAGTGGAAATTGATCACTTTTCATAACTGAAATTAAAACAACATATATTAATTGTAAAATATTAAAAAGAATAAAGATTATTTTTCAGGACATGGGATGTGACATTACCTGCATTAGATCAACTAAAAAATCCTATAAAGGAAATAGAAGAGGCTATAAAGGATTCTATTCATACAAGTTCTGAAGCCAGTTACATGAGTTAATTAAATAAAACTATAGAATGTGTCAGTTTATAAGAATAAGATTCAAAGGAAAAAAAAAAGAGAGATGAAAGAACAAAAGAAATAAATGATTGGTATAACTGACTGTCACACAAAGCAATAAACAGAAACATAATGAAGGAACTGGTTAATTCTAAAGGTTAAGAGAATTTATATCATAAAAAGACAGAAATACAAGAAATTAGGAAAACAAAAATAGTTTTCTTCAATGTAGTTGGAAAGATATGTTCAATATAATTAAAACAAAAGCTAGTAGGATCCTTTGGCAGCTGATATCTAAAGTAATAGGAAAAGATCACACATCAGAAATGGGCTAGTTGATGCGATACAGGGATGTAACCACTGTCTAAATCCTCAAATCCATAACCATCAAAGCATATTAGACAACTGTGGAATTTGATGCAACATAGTCAGTGAACCTGCAGTGGCTACATTCACAAAGGTATTTTATAACATAGATGTATAGCACAAAGGCTTTAGACATCACAGCTGCTAAGTCTCACTGGATTGATGCCTTGTAGTACCTTCCCTCAGGATTCTATGATATGCAGTTGTAGAAGCACATACACATACCAGATAAAGAGCTACTAAATTAATATATGCCAGGTAGTTCTAAAATATTTGCTAAGCATGCTGGCATACATAAGGTACTGGCACGTTAGTAGAAGATTGTGAAGATATTTCCAAAGGTATATGCTTTCCATTCAGTGGAGTCATGGACCTAGTCATAAAGGGATCGCTTTAGTTATTTAATATATTGGTGAGTGTACCAGGTTCAGTGACTATATTGCACCAATAAGTATACAAAACTTAGGAAGAAAAAAATGATTTGCATTGTTCCTTGATTTTAAATACTCATTTGACAATATCGATAGGTAGAGGCTTTGGGAGATCATGGTTAGGAAAGATTTTTGGAACTACCATAAACAATAAGGACAGGGTTAAGGACAGAGTTGTACAATAGCTGGCCTGAATTACACCAATAAAATGAGTAAACAAGTGCAGTAAAAAAAAAAAAAACAATAACTGCACAACTGGTTAGTACCATCAGCCAGCCAGATGGGAGACAAAAATTGAATAAATGGATAGCTGCTTATTAAATCAAGAAAGTGTCATTATTTAAATCCAGACACTTAAAAATCCACAGCTTTTTCATCTGCCAGCTGCTAGGACTTCATCAGAATAAAAGTCAAGGTTAAGACACCCTCTATTTATATCCATATGTTAATTGAGTCAACAAACACTAACTGCCCAGTTAAACAGTTAACCATTTAAATACCAAGAATGTACCACAGTACCACAGTATAAATAATGTAGAAAAACACCAGTAAGTAAATTCTTGAAACCAGAAAATATATATAATCCATTAACTCACAAATAATTTATAAATTTATAAATAAATTGACTAAAATCTAAGAATATAAAGTAGTATATACACAGTGCGTGAAATAACATCCACAATAACAAAACTTACTCACCAGATGTTATTAAAGTTTTCCTATTGTAAGGGATATTTTTAACAGGCCAGTGAAAAATAAAAACATAGAAAATATGTAAGTAAAGTCTAGCTGCCCTAAGTTTTAAAACCGGTACTACTGATATACAGTCACTGAGTTCTGATGAATTACCAGCATCTAGTTCTAGATATTCAATTTTCAGCTCCCAAGGTCCCCTTCTTGGGTTCTCAGGCACTTCTAGTACAAAAACTCATATCTTGCCTTTCCACATATCTTTGTATGTTTATATAATATACTGGTTTCATTGCCTTTTTTGAATATCATGTACGTGTTTCTAAATTCTTTTTAAATACCTTTCTGTTTTTCCTATGTAAAAAGTGCTCAGTGCACAGCTCCACTATTATATGTATAATGTTTATTATTACAGATGGTGCTAGCCCTTGCTGTTAACATTACATGATCTACCCACATTGTTTACACATGTAACATCTACAGGTACCAAAAGGCATATGTTCTGACCCACTATTTTAACTTTATTCTCCACCATATTTTTTATATTACACCCTCTCTTATATATAACCAGGGGTATCTAAAGATGTCAAAGGAGTCAGGTAGCCTAGCCTGATCCATATCGATCAATTTTAAGACCTTTGCCATTCTTTTAGTCTTTATGGACATAATATGAAACAGGCCTATATAAAGTGGGTCTGATGGGTCTTTATCATTTTTAGATATAACAGCCATCACAGCTTTCTTTGAGGATCTTGGTGCTTCTTCTCCTATCAAAATATTGTTAAAAAAATTCAGATTTTTAATCACTTTCTTCCCTCATAACTTCCAAACTTCTACAGGAATACCATCTATTCCTGGAGACTTTCCTGCAGATTGATTATACACCACTGTTTTAATCTCATCTTCTCCAAGTTAATTGTTGAGCCTCATTCTACCTTTAACTTTGACATACTTGTCTTCCATAAATATTTCCATTTGTGTTTTTCTTGATTCCCACATTCCTCTGTTTTATAAAAATCTTCAAACAATTTCTGAAATCTCAAATGCTTCAACATGATCTCTGGTTATTTTCTTGTTATAGGCTCCCTAAGTTTAGCAACACCACTTTCTATTTTCTTTTGCCTAAGTCATTGTGCTAAAAGTTTTTGTGATATGTTGGTATCAAAAACAGTTGCTTAACAGCAATCTTTCTAAAGTCATGCATATTATCCAGATATTCCTTATTTTCTCTTTAACACTCTGCATTTGCCCATCTTCTTGTTCTGTGAGACCCCCTTATTCTGCAGTACTTTAAACTTTGTCAGCCCCTCTAAATCATTCTTATTTCTTAGCCATATATTTTTCTTTTATTTCTACCCTATTTTTAATTTCCACTTTCATTTTATCCCACTCACTAGCTGTAATGTCTAAAGAAATTTATATCTTCCCTAATAATTCTCAAATAATTTCCACTATCCATTCCTTAAATTCCTCTGTTTAAAATGTACGTGGGGAAGCACCAGTGACTCATTGGTTCTTCATCACCCTGCATTTTTATATTAATTGGTGTTGGCACATGATCTGAAGCAGTTATTGGATGTGTGTTGAAGCTTTCAAATAAATATACATGTTCCTGTAAAATATGTCTAGTCTAGCCCAGCCATTGTTCCTTGGTGAATAACATGTAAATTTACTCCAAGTTCCAGCTACTGTTTACATCTTCCATACCAAATATTTTCATAATTTCCTTCAGAAATCTACCCACTTTTGTTATATTTTTCCTTCTAGGTTCCCCAGATATATCTTCACTGTTGCAAATCAAGTTGTAGTCCCAACCTACAAGTAATATTGCTTGCTGAAAGCTGATTATTTCTCTCCAAATTTTCTTAAGCTCCATAATATCAGTTTTAGCTTGAATGCAAATATATGCCAGCATAATTCTCATCCTTTGCCAGTAGCCACTTACTACCGCAATTCTACCATTGCTATCTTTTTTCCTCTTCTATCACTATTGGAGATCCTCTATAAATTAGTACAATCCCTCCCCTTTTTCCTTTGCTCCTGATACTTTACTGAATATATCTCCTGAAATCCTTTTTTTATCAAATTCACATGCTAATTTCTTTCCAAGTGTGTTTCCTGTAGCACTGCTATTTGCAATCTGCATTTCTTAGTATAATTCATTACCTTTTTCTTTTTGTCTGTACTTATGAGAACATTCACATTCCAAAATAGTATGGTTTGTGTAACCATTATAAGTTATTATTCCCACCTATTATGTATGACAGCTTTTTTTTTAACTATTTCCATCTTTTGTGTACCATGCATCCAGTATTGTTTGTCTGGTTGAACTTTTGTAGAGTTGTTTCTTATTTTCATTTAAACCTATGTCACATTTTATGACTTATTTCTATAAAAAATCATCTCCATAACCCAAATTGAAACAAACAAAGCTGCATATCTTCAAATAATGAAGTTTAACCCTCCTAATAGGAACAATTTCTCAAATCAACAGCTGCATATACAGGAAAAACCTAAACTAAAATTAAGGTTATTCATGCTAAGATGCATGTTACAGGCCATGCTCCTACTTACACTAATTGCTATCTGTTCTTGTCTTATCTTTAGTCTCTTCCAAGTTTTATATTTTCAGAAAATATTAACTTTTAGCTTTAAAGGAAAACTCTGCCCTTTCCTACAGTTTAACTCAAACGTTAGGTTTCTTTTCTCCCTATAATATGGTTCCACCATTGTGTAGTTAGCGGAAACCTGCTTCTACTTTTTAAAACTTTTATTTCTTTGCATTGGAGTCAAAGGAAGGGAAAGCCCACCTACTTTTTTTTTAAGCTCAACTTCTCACATACTTTGCAGAGGAGTTTGTCTCTACCTGCATCACATATCATAGACACAGTTAAATCTGTAGTTTGCCCTGTCAGGTACTGCTCTCAATCTTAGATGGGCATTTAATCCTGATAATATCAGAAACACAGCAGCTGATATAAAAAAGACAGAAAGCTGTGGAACTGTTTTTCACTGTATTTATTGCAGAGAGGAGGAGAACTTAACACTCTACTTTCTTAGCAAAACAAAGCAATTAGATCAGTCAGGGGGTTAAAGGCAATTGTCAACTCGTCTGACAAATTTACATAAGCAGCAACACATTACTGAAATGCTAAGCTTTAAATGTTTGCTATTTATAATAGTTTATGTTAAGATAACTTAAATGTAGTATCAAAAACAAATATTATTTGTAAAAAGTATCAATGCATTTACCATTTTCAACCCCCCCCCCACACACACACACACACACAGGCTAGAACTGCAGAAAGAGAGATAGGTGGCAACCCTATCAACTAGGTGCACTAACAGTGTTCATAAAAACATATTTTACGCATATATGTGTATATATATATATATATATATATATATATATATATACACACACACACACACACACACACGATATGTGTGTGAGCAATATGGGTGCATACGATTCAGTATTTATAATAAACAACATTGTAGAGTTAAGCATTATTAATGTATACATTCTAGTAAATGTTTTACTTGGTCACAGTCACACATTGGCTATGTGTTGTACATGCAGTCTTGTTCAATATCTTTATATTAGTATTTTTTTCTTTGTATTGCTATTTGCATTTAATATTTATTATATTTGCCAATGTAGCCTGAGTTGTGGCTGAAAAGGGTCCTGGGACCAGTTCACTTTCCTGGTTACCAAAGTATAAATAAATATGAAATAGAAAAAAAAGTAGGGTGAACATGATAGAAATAATTAAGAGAGTAGTAAAGCATGAGAAAGAGAAAACATTTCAAACCAAGTCTGTGTTCTACTTTCCAATGCCTTCAGTGGGGAGTCCTACAACTTATCATGATACAGCAAGGATCATTTACTGCAGTGAGAGTTTTCACACCTCAGCATGAAAGTGTGTGGGGGGGGGTATGTCAATTCTTTTAGGACTACAAAAGACTTCTTTTACAAAATCATGTTATTTACTTACTTTCTTTTGCTGGAAGTAGCCAACAGCTATTTATAGCATAGAACAACCTCTGACAGACACATAAATGAGGCTTAGTCAGGGAAAATAGAAGTAGCTCTATTACAGAAGGTGTGGTTAGATGACAATGCTTCACATTACTGCCATTCTTTCTTAATGGCATGAGAAAACATCACCCCTTCATTATGTCTAGCAAAACTCATATAATGAGCACTTGAAATGTATTCTGGGAAGAAGGAATGAAAGCAAGAAAACAAGATCACGTTACCAAGATAGACCCCATCATCTGCCATTTTGAGGGAAATGCATGAAAATTGTAAAAGAAGCACATGGAGTGATTTTGAGTCATTGAAATAGCTCAAAAACAAAGATACAATTAAAAAAATGTTCTAAGGTGGAGTTTTCCTTTAAGAAAAAGTCCATTAGCTATCTTTAAATAAAACTAAATTATACACTACTCTAGTAAATGCATTCCACGTTTTCTTGTAAAACCATATTCTCAAATGTAATTGTTGCTTTATAGTCTCCCACTTTTTGACTAATTTCATTGTTGCTGGTTTTCTTCCTGTTCATCTCCATCTCCCAGCCCCAGACTCCAGTTCAAGTCCAAAATATTTACAATTCTTTTAATCAACTCCTGTGCTTTTTTCAGTTTCTCAAGCATTTACCTTTGGAACACTGGAAAAGGTTTCACTGGCAAAGTCTCTCTATAAGCCTTATCAGAAAAATGAGAAGCAGAGTCCCCCTTCTGGTTGATGGTTCATCCTTTTTGGATAAACCTTTGTATTCCCCCCTTAGCCTATTCTGCATCAAGAAATGACTTTGATACTCCACGAAAAATTCAGTTGGATACATCAGCTTGAATCTCACAGCTGCCTCTTGACATTCCCTCATTGTTGAGGGAAATTTGTATTTCTTCTGTCTGGTGTGCAATGAATAATCACTTTCTACAAATACTATACTGTCTTCAGTTTTCTTTTGCTCTTCTGCCACAGTTTTGCTAGGGTCAATTATTTCTGCTGGCATAATTGCATTTTTATTAATACAAGCCTTGTCTGCTTTCCCATAAACAGGTTTGGAGCATACATACAATGTGCCCTCTCAGTTAACAAATTCTGCTGTTGAACACCAATCCACTAACTTATTTGTGCTTTCATACAGTTAATACAGTCTGTTCCATCCAATTTCTCTGGTACAGCAGAAAATTTCAGGTTTTCTCTGCATGCTCTGCCTTCTAGCTTACCATTTTTGTAACAGCTCTTCTACTCAGGCAGACTTTTCTTCATTTTGACCTCTGATTTTTGCAGTTTTATCAGTTCATCTGAATAGCTGTTTAAAACTTCTTCCATTTTTTCTAGCCTTTTATTTGAGTTAATATACTTCTTCAGTGTTTCAATTATTTTAATCAGCTCTCAGTACATTTGACCTATTTTTCCCTCTAAATTACCGGAAGCCATCTCTTGTAGCAAAGTTGGAGCTTGCGCTGTTTTTTTCTGAAAAGCTGCAGGATTCTTCCCAGTCAGTGTTTTATCTTCACCTTTTCTAGTTGATTTTATTTCAGGTGCTCTAAGTTTCTTCAGTGCTGGCATCCAGGCAGTGTAAATACTAGCCAGTAATTGAATTTTACTACAACAGGCAGGATTATTGGCCCTTATCCATCAGCTTCTTTTTTCACACACTAGGAGAGCTGAAATTAAGCTGTTAAATGTGCAGCAATCTTGGAAGGCCTAAAACAATATTCTTGAAAAGTATAAAAAATTGAACTCTGCCCCTGTAAAGTGCTCAAGGTAAGGGAAGAACAATTATGCCACATTTAGGTTTATTAAACACTAGGCAAATCAGTATGCAGACTATTATACAGCCAATACTCAGAAAGTGACCAAAGGTGAAATTTAAACCTTGTACCTTGTAATCTGTGAGGTTAACATTTTAGCAACTATGCTAATCCTTAATCCCCACTGAATGCAACAGAGAGATTAGATCCTCTCTGTTCAGCAAGATACTGGGTCCAGGCTGGAAAAAGTACAACATTATAGTAAAGATGAATTATGTACAATTTGGTTTAACACATCTGAGTAAGTCACAATAATAGAACTGAAACATTAAACAACATCAAATACTTGTACTGATACTATACATGGGTAGTAGTTTGTTAAAGGTATACTGAAAATTTGAAATAGTGAGAATCTATGTCTGTATAATTGTTGTAGGAGTGTTATGGATGATGTATATTTTAATGATCCTCAAACTGATACCTTATAGCAAGGGTTGTTAAATTAAAAGAATAGAAAATCTGAATGGAAAATGAGAGCTTATTAACTGTATACCTTGATCAGCTGTTAAGAAATCGTTAAGTCAGTACTGAATATAGGAGTTCTTTTTTTCTACTTCTAAATTCATGTATACAAATGTGTAAATACGTCTTGTAGGACTTTCCATGATATACATGCATAAAAGTGGATCATTCTGAAATACAAGTACTGGAATTATATGAATGCAAGTATTGTATCATGAAAATACTGCTCAAAATCACTGATAAAAAGTAGACAAATACTAAATCAAATATTTGCATCTTCCATTGCTAATGCTAACTTTACAGGTGACTGTATTAAGAAACAGGTGATATAAAGAGTGTTGTCTCCCATGTGGCAGTTATGATGGCTTGCTTCTACATAAACCTACAATTTCGGACAAATGTCAGTTCATAATCTTCTGAATTTAAGTTTGTGCATTTCATTCAGGATGTTTACTATTTTTGGGAGATCTGTATGAAAAAGAAAATCATTTTAATGACAAACAGTTCCAAACTTATGTGCAGTGAATCATGACATTTGCTATCATGAGATGGTTTAATCATGTGATATACATTTTCAAAATATTCGAAGCCCTCCTCCTGTTTTTTTTTTTTTTTTTAGAGTTAGAAAAAAAAAGATGCATTCTTCCATTTGAATATAATGTACGAACAATTACTGAACCAGACCCACAATATGAAGAGCCCCCACTGCAAAGAAGTTTATTACAATAAGATTTGCAAATGTACTTTTTCATGCATTTATGTATAAGCTTCATATGCAAAAGCATTTGTATCTAAAACCTGATCATTTCATCTTAGTTTTCAGTTAACCTGTTTTTGTATATTTTTGTTGTCCAAACTAATGCTCACAATAGAACTATGAACCTTACAAAACAATAAACATGTTGCCACACTTGTTAATGCCACTTTAGTCATTTTATTTAAAAGAACATTTAGTGTTTTTGTGATAGTTATGTGAATATATTTTGAATGTTTTTTTGTCTTCTTTTGTGGATTAATTTTTTTATTTGTATGTTATTTTTATCACAGATTTCTATTTTAATGCATGGTTTAGCTGATAATATTTATTGTAATAGTAAACAGACCTGTTTTTGTTAAAGCATTTCACAATCTAGCTATATTAAAGTACTGATTTAACTTTATTAGTTGTTTATATAATATTTAAATGTGGATCTTTTCACTTGGTCACTATTCTGATGAAGTTCTGTTTACAAGTTGGAACAAAAGCACTATATATTCTTTTCAATAAAATAACTAAAGTGGCATTAAGGGGTGCTGCAACATGTTTATCCTTTTACTATACTTTACTGTCAGTGGGATCGCACACACACAATTGGCAGTTCATTTAAATTACAATACTGCATCTCTCTCTGTAAAATCTGCACTTACATAAAAATCATCTTCCAACTCCCTAGCAAAAACAGAAGAAAAATATATACAACTACCTAATTTAAACAACTCTGGACTCTCCCCTCTCCGTCCTTTTAAACATAGGTTCACTATAAATTTATTAAAAGGGGGAGAAAATGTCATTTTTATCTTTTACAGTATACAAATTCACTTTCCCTACTTTAATTATTCTGTGCATGTTTAAACTGCAACCAAAGAAAGATTCATTTGTTGGGTTTATTAGATTTCTGTGGTTGGGTGTCTTAATTCACCCTGTAAGAATTTTCTAATGAGGAATGTCCCTGTTAATGTTGTTTGATCTCATTTATCTCCCAAATAAAATGAGAAACCTTCATTGGTAGAAACTTCCAGCATGAATTTCCTTATCATTACTAAACTGCATTTTTCCAATAGTCCTTAGTTCACTATCACAGCTCTTTCTATATTATTTACTTCTATTTACTTCTACTATTCCCATCTGTCCATCTATTTTTGCATACACTTTACTATTTGCATACTTTAATCCTATTCAGTGTCTTTCTGTTCCATTTTTCTAAGGTATTACTACTGCATTTATCACCCTCAGTACTCTTCCACCTGCTGGCTGTTTTTTGCATCCTACCTTAAACTTGATTTCTGTCCTTTCCTGAAAAGGCCACTTTGGCAAATTAGTCTCTAGTCTAAACATAAAAAACAAAGAATTTTCCAGTTTCTTTCCATACTGAATATTTCCTCCCAATTTGCTAAATACCCTCACAGCTCCGCCAGGTATCTTTTTATTTTCATTGTCACTGTTCTTTTCTAACCCACCACCCCTCTGATCTAAACTTAAACGGGGTCCTATACCATATTGATTAAATTGTACCTGCATATCCTGAAGGAGTCCCTCATCTCTCATATCATAATTTTCATGCTCTGTCCCATATGTCATCATTAACCGTAGCTACCTTATCTACTCCACCGTCTCTTAATGCAGACACAGTTAAATGCAGATGATGGAAAAGTGTAGAAGTCTATAGAAAGTATGTAACAGTGTCATTTCTTACCACAGAGATTAAGGAAGTAAGTCTAGTAGTGTATGTACAGATTGCAATAGTCATCATGTTTACCCCCATATCTATAGCTATTTGCACTTACAATGCTGCACTGATTCACTCTGTGTGATATTTTCCTCTTTTCTCCATGACTGTGGCCATGAAGTTCCTACATATAAGTTAAGTGGGTGTGGAGGCAAAGCCCCTACGTGGGCACCTTGCAAAAACATTTTTATAGTACACTTGATATGGAAAAAATTTCTGTCAAATAAGTTTTCAGTCAAATTACTTTAAAATGAAATGGGTTCAACCATTTGTGATGCAATCAAATGAGCATTCAGTCCCATATTTTATTATATTATATAGAGAGAGAAAAAATGAGATGCACTAACTTCAAAATCCTACTTCCTTTTCATGTAAGCTTAATTACCACCCATTTTCCTAGCTCATCTTTAGCATTTTGAATACTATTTCATCCAAATTACTCTTTCATCAGGAGCTACTCCCCTGCTTTCTGCTATCTTTCAGACTGGAGAGCCCAATTCATTTGTGTCCTCTTTTATGCACCTTTGAGATTTCTCATATTTTTAATTGCATTTTCTAGACAAATGCATCATACCCTTTCTTTGTAAGTTTAGCTACAACTGTCTCCCTTTTGATATGATTGCAAATGTCCCTGCATTACAAAAAAGCCAATTTTAAAGCATAACTCCTCCCAAAATAGTCCCACTTCCCTCCTTCTCAGAAGAGGGCCAAAGAGGCCTTTGAGTGGTGTTCATGTCACCATCAATGCTCACCCCCACAGCTTTAGACTACAGATGGTGCTAGCCATAGGCACAATAGCAGACATTGCTACCTCCATATTTACACCACCTTATACTATACAATAACTAGTAATTATACTGTCATTCCAAACAATGTCCTTTTTTATTACTGGTCTACAATGTGCACACAAGCAAAGCATGGGCTGCCACCACATGAATATCATATCCTTTATGCTATCATATCCTTTATGCTATAATTCTGGACACTTCTACCTACATAAGTGGAAATAATTAAAAGACCTCATACTTACCTCATAAAATGGGTCTATATTACATAGTCGAACACTGAAAAGAGCAAATGCTCTTACACTGAATCCTAATAACTGAAACCACACAATGTCAAACATACGGAACAGCAATTTTTTTCCCAGGGAAAAAAAATCGCTGCTCCAAAAAAAAAAAAAAACCCAAAAAACAAATCCACAGACAAAATACCCTCCGATGTGGGTGGCTATGCCCCACACACACCCCCTACTTAAATATACCAACTCCTAGATCGCAGCACCACATGGCAAAGTCCCAGCAATGGCCCAGCAATTTTAGAGCGTTCACTCTTTTCAACGTTCGACGTCCTGATATAGACCCCATAAAATCCCTAAACACTTACAAATGTAAGTTTGCACATATTACATCTTATTTAACCACATTAACAAAGATGTACTACATATAGATATTAACATCTACCTATAACATTCATTAACCGCTCTAGCAGTGTACGTTTATAACAACATGCCATTAAACTCATTACTGTAGTCACTGATTGGATAAAAAGCAAAAGTTGCTCTAGTTAGCATTATCACCTTTAAAAACAACCTACTAAGTTCCCAACCCACATATAAAAGAGATGAGTATAGATCCCCTAAATTACATTATTAAATAGGAAAGTGTATATATAAAAACATTAAAAAAAGGTTAAAAAAAGAACACTCTTCCTTTGCAACATCCTAATTTTCATATATGCAAACAAAAAAGGAATAAAACACTGTACACAGTGTTTCAAACTCTTGTTCCTCCAATAAACATACTTCTCAACTGTCTAGATTTTCGCAGAATGTCCAGATATTTGGCTCATATTTTTGGTCTGTTCCTCATAAAATTTGTGGTTTTCTGGCAAATCACAGGGATGATCTGAGGACTGAAGTCTTTAAACAATGACATACATTTGAGTTTCAGACTTCAAATCCTTCAGGAAATGTATGTTAAAACTCCTTTTATTCTAGCAACTTTCTAAGTTTATAAGAGCAATATTTAAAATGTCCTCATTTTGGGGACTTTGTCCCCCCATTTGTCAGGCTTTGTCCAGCTTTCTTGGACTAAGAGGTTGAGAGGTTTAAATGCAAATTAGATTAATATTCAGCTTTTCTTTTTGTATATAATGTAATATATTACAAAAATAGATAATCTGAGCAAAATTCCTAATGTTATAGTATAAAGTGAAATAAACGATAACATGCAAAATAAAAAAAAATAAAAAAATACAGTTCTTAGAAAGCCACTCTCAGACAACTATTCAATTCTTCATCTTTCAGTTGATTTTATAAAAAACTGAACAAATAAAGCTCAGACACATCTAAAAGGCCCACATCTGGTTGATATTGGTCAGCTGCAATGTTTGCTTGTAATAATGGGAATAAAGGAATTTGAATGGCAACTTCACTGCTATAACTGAAACTTGAGTACATCTAATCCTAGGTAACCACCGCAATCTGCTACATCTATGATTCTTCACACCCGCTGTCTCTCATATACTTCTAGGTAAACCTTCAGCCAGTTCTATCTTATTTGCTATACTATCAACTCATCACCACTGACAAAAATACAGTACATTCATCCAAATGCCCTAGAGTACTCCTGTTAGAACATACATTTATTCATTTGAATTGTGCTCCTGTACAATTCCTGGCCACATAAGCTCCCACTGAGCCTGTGCATTGAGCTGATAACTTTCCCTTCTAGTCACACTTTCAGGCAATCATGCACTCCTCCACAAGAACTTTTGTCACAAGGACACAGCCTCGTACACTAACCCTCAGAACAAACCCTATAACAGACAGCTGTTGACCTCAGCACATTCAACATAAAGACAGTTACCCTCTTCAGCCAGTCTGGAATATCCTGGTGTCTGTCATAAGAAATACATAATATGAAGAATACACCTGTGGGGTTATTAAAGGCAGTACTGTTAACTATAGAAATGTAAAATATTAAACCATTTATGCATTCCTGCCTCTATGGTTATAGTGATGTAGGTCATCATACCACTGCCTGCACTACTTACCAGTATGTGGGATGCCAGTCACCCTGGACAGCTGGTTTACCAGGCATCCATGTTCCTGAAAGGACTTGAATACAGTCCCAAATGCCTGTTGAGGAGTTATAGCATAATTCTGCTCTACTTTACTCCCTTCAAGGCAGGAGTTCTCCACGGGGTACTTGCATCAGCAGCCATTACCATTAATCCATAACAAAACAAGGTGGCAGCCTGAGAGTCACATCCTCCATTGACTGGAATTAGAATTGTGTGTAGCACATAGTAGCACTAGATATACAACATGTGTACATGTACAGCTTGCATTACAAGTGCTCATGCAGACCTGTATGGCACTGGCTCACTTATATGAAATATAACAATTCATATACGAATGTGGAACATAATTTCATTAAGATAAATGCAGTACAAACTACTAACTAGGGATCTTTTCCCATTAATACAGAATAACTTATAGGATATGGCTAGTATGATGAGCTAATGCAGCAAATAGTAACATTCTGTTCATACTCTATCCATGCTGAAAGACATAATGGATGTGCAAGCCATGACACAACATTGAGAAGGTGTGAGTGATATGTAGATGACACAAGCCTGACATGTCTGAGAGATTGATAGCATAGCAGGATCCACATCTGAGATGCCAAAATACACAGCAAGGAAAAAAACAGCAGGCTAATTTTTACTTATTTTATTTACTTATTTATATTTGTAACCAGGGTAGTACTCTGATCAGTCAAGCTTATTTACAGGTAAAGCCTAGATGAATATCTTTGAGGTACTTATGCTGACAATACTGTTCAGTCTGTCCACCTACAACCATAAGAGGGGAAGGTAGTCCTCTATAACAGGACAGCTTTTCCCTGCACATTCAGTGTGCTGTATGCTGTGCTATACTGTTTTGTATCATGTACGACTGCATTGGAGTAAGCAGTCTTAAGCAGAGTGGAAGGAATGATATAGTGCATGACTGTGATGGCCTATAAAAAGACATCTATACACAAACATGGACTACACCTGAATCTCACTTAATGTGGCTCCTGCCACAGGTAAGACTGCAGGAGACACCCACACTTTACCCCATCACCATTTCTCAAACCTCATGCCACCCATGCATGTGTGTACCACCATACACTTATCAGTGAAACCCCCATACACAACAAGCAGTCGATCCCTGAAAGCTAGACTCACGTCATTGTAGAGCAGACTTCTTAACTGTCCCTATTTTGGAGGAACATTTATATTTTCAGGCCTAATTTACCAATATTCAAAATGTACCTATTATTGGAGGTATGTCCTCATTTTCAGGCTTGGCTTACCTCTTCATACAATTTTCTGAATACTTCTCGCACAGGAGTTTTGAAGCTGTCTAGTATACAGAAACCCATACTACATGACCACCGTAGAAGAGGCACTAGTAATTTAAAGAAAAAGGGCACATATCTTACATTGCTTCCTTTTTTCAAAATTAAAAATAAAGGATCTTATTTGGTAGAATTTTGCAAAACATTTCATTACAGTATGTAGATTTTACAGTTTCTTATATTTCTTATAGCTTATATTTTTCCATCATTTTTTGTCACTCTCTGATTTTTAAATATGTTTAAGTAATATCCCATTCTTACTGTAAGTAGGAAGAGTTGTGTGCTATTTGCCACTTGAATTTTATACCAATCAGATGTCCAGGTTTTGGCTGGATGTGCCTACTTTTCAAGATTTTTTCACATTTTGATTGTCTGCAGGTTGGGAAGTATTCTGCAGAGATCAGCCCCTACCTCTACATATGTTTCATACTAGTTGACCCCCGTATGCAGCACATATCTGAGCTGATTGGCTGGCTGCCATCTACCTGCAGTCAACTGTATTACAAGCTGAGTTAAGTATGACCTTGCAATGTTACAGATAGTACTGTATTTTATTTTTCTGTTTATTTATTTGTTTAATTGAATATTGTGGTCTCTCTGTCTCTCTGCAGTAGCTTGCTACATGTGTAGCAAACTGGTTTCATTGGGGGTTATTGTTGTTTTCACTTCTTTGATATTCCGTGTTTAACTCTTAGCCTAGAGGGCTTCTCTGTGCTTATAAGTGTCAGTCACATATCTGTGATTTTATTTCTGCTCAATATCTGAGCTGTTTAGCTGGCTGCTATCTACCTGCAATCAACTGTATTACAAGTTGAGTTAAGTATAAACTTGCAGTATTACAGATAGTACTGCATTTTATTTTTCTGTTTGTTTCATTGAATATTGTGGTCTCTCTGTCTCTCTGCAGTTAGTTACCCACCCAACCTCCCTCCTTGTTCTTGTTGTGGTATTAATCTTCGTGGCTTTGGTATTGCCTGCCCCTCCTGTAAATTTGTGTTTGAACACACCTCTTGGGTCAATCTCATTTGCTCACTCAACTGAGTACAGTGAGATCATATTTCAATTTCAGACACTCCTACCAGTCTTATCTCTTCAGCTATAGCCACTGTGTATGGAGAGAGCATTTTGGAAGGACAACCCCTTGTAGTTTCTTAATTGTGCTGTATTCCATCCCTCTCCACTAGCAAAAAACAAAATACTTTATTCAGCTGCTCTTACTTTAACTGTCTTCTACCTTCTTTATTAACTTAGTTTGTTGTTCTGTGTGCTCTTAAGTGTTCAAGTGCTCTTATTCTACACTTATTACTGCTTGTTAGTAGCCTGATTAAATTTGTCTGCTATTCTATGTGTCTTAGTTTTGGTTTTAGCACTTGTGCTTCAGGCCAGTTATTTTACCTTTAGGGTTTTTGTGGACAGACTCTTATCAAACCCTGCTCTCCCTAAGTCCACTAAGTCCTCAGAGCATTGCATTTCTGTGAATTTGTACAGAGCTGATATAGCAGAGAGCTAAATTCTCCTGTCTGTGAGCAGAGTTGGAATCTTTTCTCATCTTATATTCCAAACTGATAAGTACACATTTTGCAACTCAGTTTGCACTGTGCTGTATTTATATATTTGCTTTATTGTTTATATATTTGCTGTATTATTTCTGTCCTTTGTTGTGGTCTGCACTTTGTTTCTCAGGGTAGCCCAGAAGCTAGTTTCAGGTGGGGGATGTTGATCCAGCCCATCTTACCTGTTTGTCATTGCCTGAGGTGTATTTTCTGTGTTGTACTTCCATTGCTAGAATCTCCTTGTGTTCTGGCTGAGTGCGCTTCTCAAACAATCTGGAAATATAGAGCTGATAAGTATATTTTTGGAACTTTTTAACTGTTCAGAGTTCTGCACTGTCTTAATTTTTGCTTGACTGAATTGTTTATATATCTGCTGGCATTGTTTTCTGATACAGTGCCTCCATTTTGAATTTCTCCTAATTTACTGCTTTCTGCATTTGTTTTTAGTTGTTTTTTAAATTTAATTGCATTTATTAAAACTTTATTTGCTTTAATATTGCTACACACTCAAGTGTGCTAGCTTGCACTGCAGTTGAATAGTTTTTACTGCTGTTTTAGCTGCGTTTCTTAAAAAAAAAAAAAAAAGGTTCTAAGCTTGTTATCTGCCTTTCCTGTAACTAGTCTGATTTGCTGTATCCAGGACTGTTTGTAAGCTTCTGAGCCCCCCAAGCCTTTCTGTGTTGGAGGGAAGCTTTCTAGCTTATCAGTGGGAGTGGTAAGCAATAGGTAGCCTTTTTACAAATAGAGGAGTGGTTTCTGGCCAGAAATTGTAGTTTATTAGCCATTTGGGCAGTTTCTCCACCCCTTTCAACTTTCTGGTTTAAAAGCCTGTGTTTGCACTTGTTTCCCGCCTTTCCTGTAACTAGTCTAGGCAAGATACAGATTTGCTGTATCCAGAACTATTTGTAAACTTCTGAGCCCCCAAGCCTTTCTGTGTTGGAGGGAAGCTTTCTAGCTTATCAGTGGGAGTGGTAAGCACTAGGTAGACTATATACCACAGGCTGAGTAGTTTCTGGCCCAGAAAGTATAGTTTATCAGCCGTTTGGGCAGTTATTCCATCTCTTTCAACTTTCTGGTTTAAAAGCTCACGTTTGCATGGGTTTGGGCTTGTTTAAGCTCCGTGGATCCAGTTTTGGTGTACTGAAGACTGCAAGAGCATCAGGAAAGGGAAAGAGATACTCGATGTGCCTCCATTTTGATTTTTTTCTTAATTTACTGCTTTCTGCACTTGTTTTTAGTCATTTTTTTATTTAATTGCATTTATTTAAACTGTTTTTGCTTTAATATAGCTACACACTCAATTGTGCTAGCTTGCACTGCATTTGAATTGTTTTTACCACTGTTTTAGCTGCTTTTCTGTAAAAAAACTAAAAAAAAAGTTCAAAGCTTGTTTCCCACCTTTCTTGTAACTAGTCTAGTCCAGATACAGATTTGCTGTATCCAGGACTGTTTGGAAGCTTCTGAGCCCCCCCAAGCCTTTCTATGTTGGAGGGAAGCCTTTTAGCTTATCAGAGGGAGCGGTAAGCACTAGGTAGGCTATCTACCACAAGAGGAGAGGTTTCTGGTCCAGAAATTGTAGTTTATTGGCCATTTGGGCAGTTTTTCCATCCCTTTCAACTTTCTGGTTTAAAAGCCTGCATTTGTACTTGCTTTCCACCTTTCCTGTAACTAGTCTAGTCCAGATATGGATTTGCTGTATCCAGGACTGTTTGTAAGCTTCTGAGCCCCCCAAGCCTTTCTGTGCTGGAGGGAAGCTTTCTAGCTTATCAGTGGAAGTGGTAATCACTAGGTAGGCTATATACCACAAGAAGAGTGGTTTCTGGCCCAGAAATTGTAGTTTATTGCCCATTTGAGCAGTTTTTCCATCCCTTTCAACTTTCTGGTTTAAAAGCCTGTATTTATGCTTGTTTTTCCGCCTTTCTTGTAACTAGTCCAGTCCAGATACAGATTTGCTGTATCCAGGACTGTTTGTAAGCTTCTGAGCCCCCCAAGCCTTTCTGTGTTGGAGAGAAGCTTTCTAACTTATCAGTGGTAGTGGTAAGCACTAGGTAGCGTATCTTCCACAAGAGGAGTGGTTTCTGGCCCAGAAATTGTAGTTTATTGGCCATTAGAGCGTTTTTTCCATTCCTTTCAACTTTCTGGTTTAAAATCCTGTGTTTGTGCTTATTTTCCACATTTCCTGTAACTAGTCTAGTCCAGATATGGATTTGCTGTATCCATGACTGTTTGTAAGATTCTGAGCCCCCCAAGCCTTTCTGTGTTGGAGGGAAGCTTTCTAGTTTATCAGTGGAAGTGGTAATCACTAGGTAGGCTATATATCACAAGAAGAGTGGTTTATGGCCTAGAAATTGTAGTTTATTGGCCATTTGGGCAGTTTTACCATCCCTTTCAACTTTCTGGTTTAAAAGCCTGCATTTGTACTTGCTTCCTGCCTTTCCTTAACTAGATTTGTCCAGATACAGATTTGATGTATCCAGGACTGTTTGTAAGCTTCCTGAGCCCCCCCAAGCCTTTCTGTGTTGGAGTTAAGCCTTTTAGATTATCAGTGGAAGTGGGAAGCACTAGGTAGCCTTTCTTCCACAAGAGGAGTGGCTTTTGGCCCAGAAATTTTAGTTTATTGGCCGTTTGAGTAGTTTTTCCATACTTTCAACTTTCTGGTTTAAAAGCTTGTGTTTGTGCTTGTTTCTCCCTTTTCTTATAACTAGTCTAGTCCAGATATGGATTTGTTGTCCAGGACTGTTTGTAAGCTTCTGAGCCCCCAAGCCTTTCTGTGTTGGAGGGAAGCCTTCTAGCTTATCAGTGGGAGTGGTAACCATTAGGTACCTATCTACCACAAGAGGAGTGGTTTCTGGCCAAGAAATTGTAGTTTATTGTCCATTTAGGCAGTTTTTCCATCCCTTTCAACTTTATGGTTTAAAAGCCCATGTTTGTATGGGTTTATGCTTGTTTAAGCTCCGCCTAGCGGTGCCGAGCTGAGGTAAACTATTACTGGTGCCAGAAAATCTGCTCTTCAGTTTTTCCCTCGAATCTTGCTAGTTTTTTCTCTCTCTTGCACTTTACATAGCTTAATTGCTTTGCACTTCAACAGGTTTGTGTAGCAATTATTGTAGCACATGTAAGTGCCATCAGCACTAGATATTCTTCACGGAGAAAGCTCCAGTACTTAGTAGTTATGACCACCCCTCCTAGCATGATTAAAGGGCAGTTCCCTGTGCTTTCTCCTATTAACTTCGTGAACTTGGACATTCTGAGGCAGTGTATCAACTGCCTCATTTACACAGACAACCCTCTTCTCTTACCTACCAACACTCAGACTTGTGGGAGATGCACTTATATCACCAAATTGGAAGCTACTCACTCTCTAGCCAAGACTGGACTAGCTAGTCAACAGGAGAAGATCAACACCTTCACCACACCACATGAAACACATAGCCCTCCAGAACACCCACCATCACATCTCTCACATAAAAACACAAACCACTCACCCACCTTCACGGAGGCTCTCAATTGAAATTTACTCAAACAGCAGAGACCTCCAGGACAGAAATGCACTTGACCACCACAACACAGCACAAACCACAGGACATATAGCTCACCTCCACAGTGTGCCCTTCAACCTAAGCCCCTAAGGCTAAACACCTTGCCCAATACACTAATCATAGGTGACTCAATAGTGAGGCACACAGATGTCCCACTCATTAGGTTGAATAAGGAGAAGGTAACAGTCAGCTGTCTATCAGGTACCAGAATCTGACACATAACATACGCACTCAGGTCACTCCACCAATACAAGTATGACTCTATCATTGTCCATGTAGTTGTGAATGGCCTGAGACGCATCTCCCAGGACTACATGAAAAGAGACATGGTGGAGCTCTTGGATTATGTGGCCCAGGCAGGTATGACCCTAGCCCTGAGCAGTATCCTACCGTCACCCAGAATGATACCGCAGTACAAACAAAAAATGATTGACTTCAACATTTGGCTAAGGTTCTGGTGTCATTCTAAGGGGATCCAGTATCTGTCTGCTTGCGATGACATGATTGACAGACCTTGATGCTTTGCCAGAGATGGCCTGTATCTGTCACCCCTGGTATTTTCCGTGTACTGGCTAAGGCTCTTGCCACCCCTATAGTGCCTTTTTTAGGTGGTGTTCCAAAGAACAAATTACCACTGTAACAGTAATAAATAAATGCAATCTGAGGGTCATGCTGCTCAATGCTTAATCTTTATCTCAAGATGCACTTGCTTGAAGCACTCCTCAAAATGGAGAACATCGATATTTGCTCTGTAACGGCTACCTGGTTTAAAGTGGCAGAAAGCACCCCTGGGCTACCAGGTTATAACTCATTCCACACCTTTTGTCCACAAAACATGGACCGTAGCTCCAAAAACAGTGGTGTCTCCATATTCATAAAGGATATGCAAACCTCCAGACTAGTAGCCCATCATAATGCATTTGAGATACTTCAGGTATAACTAAGATTGGGTAAGATAATGATCCAGCTCATAGCCTGCTATAGGTCCCCAACCATGTCCTGAGACTCTCACTCCATGTTCCTAAGCACCCTGGAATCTCTCAAGGTCCAACCCAACACTCTCATACTAGGAGACTTCAACTACCCATCCATCAACTGGGAGAACTACTCAAGCATCAATGCTTCCTGGAATTCATAAATTCCAATGCCCTGGACCATCTCATTCTGACCCCCACTAGAGGAAGCAACATCCTTGACCTGGTTATTACTAACATGGGTGACCATTGCTCTACAACAGTAGTTAATCCATCCCTGGTCAGATCTGACCATAAACTAATCATCATGGAAATATACATCTCACCCACACCCCCCATAAAGGTAACCACCTTGAAAACTTCTCCAAAGCTGATTTTAGGCTACTAAAAACAGAGGTGGCTAACTTCACAGCACCTGTGCCAATGGAAAATAGCTGCATGACTGCTGAATCATACACCAATGCACTTTACGAACATGTACATAAATGCATGGAACTAGCCATACCCAACAGAACCAAGACACTTTCCTCCAAAAAAAGGAAGCCATAGTCCCCTACCATTAATAAACTCTACAACAGAAGGAAGAAACTGTTGCAGAAAAAGGTGAAGTCCTAAGGCCATATTATTAGCCCCAACAAAAAGTTGAGATCCCTCATCAAATCCTCTAAAGCCAGGTATGAAGGCAGAATTGTGTCAGACACTAAAAACCATCACAAAGCCTTCTATAGTTTTATCAAGAACCTTCATGGCAATACCCAGATTTGCTCTGAGTTACTGTACAATGGTACCTCCTATACTGAGCCAACAGATATTGCCAACATATCGTCCAAGACATTCAGTGCCAGCCTTACCGGTCTCCCCCAAAGGACTAATCATAATACAGGAAGAATGCCAGGCACCCAGAATTACTGCAGCACAGGTTAAAACTGCATTGTCCAAGGCCAAGAATACAGCTTCCATGGGACCCAATAATATCCCTGGCTGTGTTCTACATGAACTACAAAGTGAACTGGCTCCACATCTGTGTGCCCTGTTCAGTCACATCCTCACCTCAGGCTTTGTCCCTACTGAAAGGCACACTGCTACAGTCATCCCTCTCCATAAAAGGGGAGCAACTACAGACCCTGGGAATTATTGATCAAACACAGCAACAAAAAAGGAAAAGTACTGGCTGTTTGGTGTGTTGCTGCTATTTCGTTTTGTTGCTGTGTTTGATCATTTCACATTAAAGGAGAAGAAAAGTACTGGCTGTTTGGTGTGTTGCTGCTATTTCTTTTTTTGTTGCTGTGTTTGATCATTTCACATTAAAGGAGAAGAAAAGTACTGGCTGTTTGGTGTGTTGCTGCTATTTCGTTTTTTTGTTGCTGTGTTTGATCATTTCACATTAAAGGAGAAGAAAAGTACTGGCTGTTTGGTGTGTTGCTGCTATTTCGTTTTTTTGTTGCTGTGTTTGATCATTTCACATTAAAGGAGAAGAAAAGTACTGGCTGTTTGGTGTGTTGCTGCTATTTTTTTGTTGCTGTGTTTGATCATTTCACATTAAAGGAGAAGAAAAGTACTGGCTGTTTGGTGTGTTGCTGCTATTTCGTTTTTTTGTTGCTGTGTTTGATCATTTCACATTAAAGGAGAAGAAAAGTACTGGCTGTTTGGTGTGTTGCTGCTATTTCGTTTTTTTGTTGCTGTGTTTGATCATTTCACATTAAAGGAGAAGAAAAGTACTGGCTGTTTGGTGTGTTGCTGCTATTTCTTTTTTTGTTGCTGTGTTTGATCATTTCACATTAAAGGAGAAGAAAAGTACTGGCTGTTTGGTGTGTTGCTGCTATTTCATTTTTTTGTTGCTGTGTTTGATCATTTCACATTAAAGGAGAAGAAAAGTACTGGCTGTTTGGTGCTCCTGGGAATTATTGCCCCATTAGCCTGACAAGTCTGATATGTAAAGCTATGGAATGCATCATCATGGAGGAGGCTCTAAATAAAAATCTGCCTAAGCAGCAGAGACCTCCAAAGCAGACACCCAAGCAACCGCTACCCCAAAACAAAACACGTGCAACACATATCTCACAAAGCCAGTGTGCCGAACAGTCACAGCCCTTAAGGCTAAACAACACACCTGATACACTTGTAATAGGTGACTCTATTCACCAGGCTGAACAAGGAGAAGGTCACGGTGAGCTGCCTGTCGGGCGCTAGGATCCGCCACATAACACAAGCACTCAGGTCACTCCAAGGCAAGTACAAATATGACTCGGTCATTGTCCATGTTGGTGTGAATGACCTGAGTCCCTGGACTACATGAAAAGAGACATAGAGGAGCTCTCTGAGCATGTGGCCCAGGCGGTACCCTGACCTTGAGTAGCATCGTACCCCCACCAAGAATGATGCCACAATATGAAGACAAGATGATCAATTTCAACAATTGGCTTAATTATTGGTGTCATTCAAAGGGGACTTAATTATTGGTGTCATTCAAGGATCAATGCCTGTCAGCCTGGGATGACATGCTCGACAAGCCACGATGATGCGCGCTAGGGACAGCCTGCACCTGTCACCCTGGGCTTTCGGATATTGGCAAAGGCTCTTGCTACCCCATAGTGCCTTTTTTAGGCAAGGCTCAAAAGACAAACCCACCTCCATAGGTATCACAAGGGATAAGAAACTAAGAGAAATGCTACTCAACGCCAGAAGTCTAAACCTCAAGATGCATGCACTCGAAACTCTCCTTAGCATGGAGAAAATCGATATCTGTGCAGTAACAGAAACCTGGTTCAAGGCTCCCGAGAGCACCCCAGCACTACCAGGTTATACCTCATACCATGCTTTTTGGGCCCAAAACTTGGACCGACCCACAAAAGGAGGGGGAGTATCAATATTCGTCAAAGATACCCACACCTCCAGGTTGGTGGCACAGCACGTAGCATCAGAGACTATCCATGTGCAACTAACAGTGGGTAAAACTACTTTCCAGTTTATAGCCTGCTACAGACCACCCTCCCAAACCCAGGAACCCCACTCGGCCTTCATGAGAACACTGGAAAATATGAAGGTCTCTCCAAACACCATTATATTGGGCGACTTCAACTACCCAAACATAGACTGGGAGCATTACTCTAGCTCCAACACCATAGCCCAAAGGTTCCTAGAATTTATAAACTCAAATGGTATGGAACAACTTGTTACCACTCCCACAAGAGGGGAAAACATACTGGACCTGATCATCACCAACATGGGGGCTCTATGCTCCAGACCAGAAGTGTATCCCTCACTGGTAAGATCAGACCATAAACTAATCTCACTGGATGCTCACATCCCAACACCACCCCCTGCCCAGAAAACCACAGTGAAAAACTTCTCTAAAGCAAATTTCACACTCCTCAAAACTGAGGTGGAATCCTTCAAAGCCCCGGCCTGGGAAAAAACGCCCAGACGCCGCAGAATCCTTTATAAACGCATTCTATGAACACCTTCAGGAATGCATGGATCATGCGATCCCAAATAAAACCAAGACCCAATCCTCCAAAGGCAGACATCCTGTCTGGTGGACCCCAGCCATAAACAAGCTATACAACAGAAGGAGGAAGCTACTAAATGACAGAAGGCATCTGTGATCAGTATTAGCAAAAAACTACGGGCACTCATAAAATCGTCTAAGGCCAGCTTCGAGAGAAAAATTGCACAGGATACCAAGGATAATCACAAGGCTTTCTTTAGTTGTTTGGAACCTGGGTGGCAATTCCCAGATATGCTCAGAATTAGTCCAAAATGACAAAAATACAGAACCCACAGACATTGCCAACACCCTAGCTGACTGGTTCAGCGCAAACTCCCCCCCCCCCCCCAAAAAGGCAAATATCTATTCCAGCAGAGTGCTGCCCCCCTGACATCTCGGATGCTCAGGTAAGCAAAAACACAGCATCAATGGGACCAGGCGGTGTCCCCGGGCTGCGTCTACATGACCAAACATAAAAACTACTGTTCATCTCAGCCTTACTACAGGATAAGTACCCAAAGAGTGGCTGCAGCAACTGTGGTCCCTCTCCACAAAGGTGGTGCCTCAACGGATGCTGAAACTATCGCCCCATAAGCCTGACTAGCTTGGTCTGCAAAGCTATGGAAAGAATAATCATGGACCTCATAAATAAAGATATTGGGGACCTACAGACACTGGATCCTACACAGTTCGGCTTTGTAGCTTAAACCTGGTTGATTTCTTTTGAACAGTCACCAAGGCCATTGGCGGGGGAAGTGGTCCACACAGCCTACCTGGACCTGCATAAAAGCCTTTGATGATACATACCCCGGGCATTTCAAGGAAAGAACCCACATGGTTAGATTGCTGGAGCCATGTGACAGACAACCAGTTACAAAGTGGCATCCCACAGCTCTCAGTGGGACCCTCTCTATTCTCTCTATATTTCTTTTCTAGGACAGGCCACCAACAAGAGGGACTGTGGGAAGGTTCAGGAATGACTGTGCAAACTAGCACCATAATTGACTCTCCAGCAGCCGACACTCCTCCCCAAGGGCCTCATAAATAGAAACAGACACTGGAAGCAGAGCCATGGCCAAGCTAAGCGAGCAAGTGTGTATAGTCTATCTTTGGCAAAAAAACAAAGTGCCCTAAAAAAACCACAGTGGTGTAAAAATTATTAATACGAGAATTAATCATTAAGGAGGGAAGGACCAATTAGGGTAACAATCTCTCTGTTGATAGCCAAATCTCTGGCTTAACAAAGTGAAAGCCAAAAAACATTTTATAAAGCCCACCTAATCATGAAGGGATTCATCTAGGATTCACATCTAGATCTTACTCATCCCATTGCATCTCAGTATCATCCCTGGTGCCTGCTGCCTTGAGGATGTACCCCGACACCTGTAGCAGGTGAAAGACCCACCAAAAAAGTACCCCAGAAGGATCCAAGAGGATCATCAAAGGCCTGCCATAAGACCAATACACTCCCAGCATAAAGAAAACAGTGGCCAGTCACATATTCAGAGGCGATCTGCCTGCTGATCCAAAAGCCATGTCAGCCACATGCGAATGGATGGACCCAGATGAATCCACTCAATCCCAGAAAATCAAATCCTATCACACTGAGAGACTGAAACCTCCTGGCTGAAATACTGAGGACATGAGGGAGAGAAGGATTCAGGGATAAGAGCTTAACCAAAAAATCCCTAAAGGGAATAGTCAGTCCCAGGTCTTTAGAGAATTGACTCCTCTTTCTTAGGAATTCAGATGGAGGGAGGTGGGAGTGGATGAACCCTTCCGGAGTCCTGTTTCTGACACAGACTACCAACCTCACAAAAGGCTCTAAAAAAAAATTCAAAAAAAAAGGGCAATTAAAAAACACATTCTGGCTAGGCTTATAAAGCTAATAGGGATAAAAGCCCACCTATGAACCTATGAACCTATGATTAACAAAGATATAGGAAATCTCCAAACTCTAGATCCCACGCAATTTGTCTTTGTGAAAGGGAGATCATGCCTGCTCAACCTAGTTGACTTCTTTGAGTCAGTCACCAGGGCTGAGGATGAAGATAAGGCAGTGCATACAGTCTACCTCAATCTGGCCAAGGCCTTTGATACCATTCCTCACTCAGGAATTATTGATAAACTCACCAAACTAGGCATCGACCTCTATATCACTAGGTAGGTTGCAAATTGGCTCACAGACAAAACACACAGTGTGACAGTAGTAGACTCTAAGTCAGACTGCCAACCAGTCACAAGTGGAGTCCCACAGGGATTGGTCCTGTGTCCTCTCCTGTTTGGCATCTACTTCTCAGAAGTCCAGGCCAACACAATGGGACTCTAGCTGATCAAGTTCATAGATGACTGCAAGCTGGGAGCCATTATTATCTCCCCAAGTGATGCAGATATCCTACAAAAAGGCCTCACTGAGACCAATGACTGGTGTCAAAACCATGGCCTTAATCTTAATGCCAAAAAATGTGTCATCATCCCCTTTGGTAAAAACTCAGTTCCCAATAATTACCACATCAATGGGAGCTCACTGAACACTGAAGGCATTATAATAACTTTCTTGGGTGGTGTAAGCCAGGGAACCTTGTTGGCTAGGCTTACGTAGGCCCTTGGGCTGATAGCCTAGTACCTACCTATGAACCTATAAGAGATCTGGGGATGCAGGTTGACAGCAACCTCTCCTTTGACCACCGCATTGTCACTGTGGTCAGAATGTCCTTCTATGTGGCACATCTCATTACCAAGGGTTTTGCATCCAGGTAGAAAGAGGTCATCGTCTCTCTCTACTCTTCCCTTATTAGACCAATCATTGAGTGTAATGCCTTATTTGGCAAGTACCTCACTAGACACCGGCAAGAGCTAGAGAGGCCGCAGAAGGACCTCACAAAGATGATCCTAGGCATTAAACACATGTCCTACATGGACAGACTCAAAGGACTCTGGTTATTCTCTGTCTCATATTGCCTACTTAGAGGTGATCTTTGCTTGAATTACAAAGCCATGTCTGACCCAGCTCTGTTAGAAATGCTACATCTAAAGAATTCCCAATCCCTCCACACCACATGCTCCAGAGACCTCAACCTCATTACCACAATCAAGAGAACATGCTGGAGGGACAGGTTCCTTACCAAGAGACTGCCTATGTTTTGGAATAGACTTCCCATACATGTCAAGCTGAGCACCTTGATGTCCCTCTTCAAGAGAAATCTTGATGAGTGGATGGGTAATAGAAAGTTCACCCCAGGGATCACTCCAGTGGCTCTACCTTATAGAGGCACTGGGAATTGACATCGGGTGGCACGATGCCAGGGCACTTCTATGGGCTAGGCTTATAAAGGCTCCAGGGCCATTAGCCTAGTACACACCTATGAACATGTGGCCTTCAGTGTTCCCATTCCTGTCTAAACCAGTATTTTTCCAATGCGCCATACTGCTGTGTTTGTTTCATTACTACCACTGCGTACCCAAACATCACCTTCCTAATACTATGCTCTCCTGCCCCCTAGGGGCTTGCATGCCCTACAGAGGTAGTGGATGTCAGATATTGGACAAGTTCAGTCCTGTAGCGAATGCTATCTTGCTACAGGCAGTCTGGACATAAGGATGATAGCTGTTATGGAGAGTGGTTGCTCACCAGCCTCTCCAATCCTGCAGGTGGAGCTGCAATAGTGCACAATGTCAGTGCCAAAGGTGTGAAAAGCTGCGCTATACAATAACATCAGAAGCATGTGTGATGTTACCAGGTGTGCCAGGGAGAGTAGGGCAGTACATGTGCAAATATGCCAGCAGAGCTAGCTGGAGTTTAGAAAACAATTTTATGTTATCTGACTATCACACTGATTTGTACAGATGTTTGGGTTAATATATTTGTAATGTTACTGGTGTTAAAAATGCATCAATAGTAGGTCCTGCTAGACAGAAAGAATGTATGCATGTATATTAGGTTGAATTGTTGTAATTGCTCATATATGTATGTTTGGAGAGCCCTGGAAGGGTGGAAAGTTTGAAATTGTGCTATAGCTTTCAGATGCTGCCAAAGATCTTAACAAAGCTCTGTGTGTGTATATTGTACCATAGTCAGGTGTCTAGAAGTGATATTATCCTCTAGCCAGCATCTGCTTTCTTAGAAACCCTTGCAGCAGCACTTTGGAATCTGACAGGAAAGATTTCTGACAGGATATATATATCTCACACATCCACACAGAGACATCATCTGGCTTTTGCTGTGGTAAGACACTCCGCACAAATCAACTTGCCTTGCTTTATTAAGTAGTCAGGGAACTGTAATTCTTTAGTTAGGGACATTTATTAAGATTGATCCTCAGTGGGGTGCCTTCTGTGTGGAGTCTGCATGTCCTCCCTGTGGTTGCGTGGATTTCCTCCGGGTGCTCCGGTTTCCTCCCACATCCTAAAGACATGCTGTAGGTGGATTGAACACTCTAAATTTGCCCTAGGTGTAAGTGTGCATGTGTGTGTGCTTCTGAGGAAGGTTGGGCGCCGGGCTGGCAACTCGACACCATAAAACTCCACTGCCAATCATGAGCGGACAAGGTGATCCACTGTGGCGACCCCTAACTGGGAAAAGCCAAAAGAAGAAGAAGAAGTTTAGTATTGTTTTCTGCGTCTGTCAGAAACTATCCAACTGTATTGTTTGCTATATCTCTGTGGTGGAAACTCTGTTTATTGTAGTCAGTATTCTCCTGTTTTCTGTTTTATTATGCATCATTGAATATTGTAATACTTTTCATTGTGGCTGGTCCTTTAGAGAATACTTTTAACATCTTGAGAGAACTTGTGCTTGTTTTAGTGACACTGTGGTTGCTCCTGAAAGCCTTGCTGCTTTGGTCACACACTACCAGTTGTATTAGTATTAATTTTACACAGTATAGTTGGGTACCCTTTGTAAGAGCCTTAGGGTAGCTGACTGCTGGCAGGTTGATTACCTCCGAGTCTGGGCAGAAAGGTGCACAACTAATAAATCTTTGACAGCTTTCCTCAAGTGTATATGTGTGTTTGTGAAACTCAAATATCCAAGAGTGTGTGTTGGCTACTAGGAACAGGGACACAGAGATCCAAAGTGGTCAGTGTGGAGTTTATGTGGACCTGGAGAGAGAAAGAGTCTAGCCCCAGGTGTGGAGCACACTCCCTGTGTGCTCTTAAGTCAAATTGTGCTTTGTGCAGGGAGATGCATCTGAAAATATTGTGTGAAACCATCTTTGCTGTTAGTGTATCTAACTGTAGGCAATAGCGAGCATTGCATCTTCTTGACTGCTGGCCTGGAATAAGTAACACAAGACAACTAAAACAGCCCCTGTGGTGTCCCTTGAGGTCTCACAAACCCAGTACATCAAAATAGTGCATCCAGAAACAAATGAGGAAACTCCTATGTGTGGAAGATATAAGATTCCCTAGAATTCAGGCAGCTAATAAATATCCAAAACAGCAGCTGGTAGAAATACTTTCTTTAAAACTTTCCAAAGTATAAATCCACTAATGAAAGCAGGGAAGCACAAGCTGGTTCAAGTTGAATCTTCTTTATTAAAAACACACAAACAATTGATCCATATAGTTGAAAAAATAGAATAAAAGTGTATACATTTGCCATTCCGTTTATATACCTGTTTAAAAGCATGGGAGTAGTTTACTAGGATAGCTGTGTTGTAAAAGACAATTAGCATGTTTATCTGCTAAATATCCCTTCCCCCATACACCAGTGTGATATTTGACACAGTGCTGTCCTACTTCAAGCTCTGTGATTCCAACAATTAAACAAAACTAAACTAAAAGTTAAATTAAAAATTACACATTAATAATTGCTAAAACTTCCCGAAAGCACTTCATTGCAGTATCAAAAAAGAAAAAGTTAATATAAATCTTCAAAATTCACACTAAGAAACATTTTTAACATAGATCACTTTCGTCTATTGGAACTTCTTCAGGTATGTGTCAAGTGGGAAAAGCAACTAAAAATTAAACAATACATAATACTACATTTTGTTGGGCTAAAAACAATACATATTATTTAAGAACGTGTAGTACAAAAAAAAACAAATTCTAAGTAAAAACCACAGCAGTGATTCTCTCAGGTCTGCAAACCCTAAAAATAATGTGTAAACAGGACCCCATTTAAAATTTATGAATGTTATAATACTGGAGCCAATATAAACATGTAATATATCTGCTCCTAATAAATCAGTATGTGTCTAGTTAAGCTCAAACACTGCATTGAACAGTTACAATCTAAAAAGGCTAAACTGTCACGAAAATCATGCATTGTTATATCGAATCTAGCTCTGCTTTTTGTTAAAAAAATTACAAAGTTAATAGTTAATAAAATTATTAATAATTGTAAATAAAGTTCACACCTTCAGTCTTTTAAACAATGGGGCAACTTTCTTAGCTCTGAGCAATAGTAGCTTAGTCCAGGCTTTCTAAAAGAGTTCAGCCTTAGTTGCCACACAAGTTCTTGTTTTTGTAAAGTATTTTGGATGTCTTCAAGTTCAGTGAGGACTATGTGGAGTTGGTGTCTGGCCAAGGCATTGTTTCTACATTTAGACTGGGTCTCGGATAGATAATAACCCAGAATCCTTCATTTCACTTTAATAGTCTTTCCCTCATAAAATGCATTGCATCCATTCAAATAGTCCTGTAAACAACTTGTGCAGAGTTGCGGTCTCCGACTGCATTAGTTTTAATAAGTTTGTTTAAATATGGGCAGTAAAAAAAAAGAGTCTCTCTCTTGAACGTAGATGCAGAATAAGCAGTTTGTTTCACATTTTTTCATGTTCTTTTCCTGTGGTTTAGGCTTTGCTTCTACAAAGCTCCTAATATTTCGATCCTTCTTATATACAAAAGTAGGGGCTTCACCCAAACTGTGTACAAGATAAGGGCTTTCTGTTATTATGGCCCAGTTCTCCTTGAGAATATTCTTGATACAATGAAAATCCATATGTCAGTATGCAGCTGTCTTTTGATTTATTGTCCACAGATTTCTTACAAATTCTTCCAGTAGGTCAGTTTAGTGTGGGTTCATTGGTATTTTTAAGCTCTATGATTGTGTTAAAAATGTTTAACATTTGGTTCTCGTACCCCCTTGCCAAGAAATTGTTTTACAAATCATTAAGGTTTCTCAGAAAAGGTGGCATATTGTGGTTTTCCTAGCTAACCTATATCCCTGGGACTTAACCATGTTATATTTTGTCTTGGTGGGATGCAGACTTTTACTGTGGAGTAAGAGGTTCACTCTCACCTGTATTCGGTGAAGATCAGTGGAAATTCTGCTGTTAATGTCCTTGTAAATTAGCACGTTTAAGAACATTGTTGAGCTGGAGCTGTGGGAGGAGGTGAAAATTCAGGAAGGTACTAGTTAGACTGAGGTACTTGGTAAACTTTTCTAGCTGTAAAGTGTCACCTTTCCATACAATAAAAACATTGATAAAATAAATATAACATGAGATGTGCAGCATGAAATTTCTATTGGTGAACACAAAATCCTCTTCCCCCTTGCCCAGGGCTCTGTTGGCTAAGCTGGGGACTCATCTCCACCCCCATAGCTATTCCAGTCTTTTGCTTGTAATGTTTTCCATTGAAAGTAAAGGAATTAAAATCCAGTACCAAATTAATGAGCTTACTTAAATTTTCTAGCTGTGCCGGTGTACCATAAAACAAACCTTAGAGAAAGGATACAGCATAGTATCAGACAGGAAAGCAACCGTGGTCAGCCCAACAGGAAAACAACCATGGGTGGCCCTACATCCAATACAGTACTGACAGTTATGAGTCATTCCTGGCATCTCTGTATGCTGATAAGGGAGCAGGAATCATAGCAGTAGATGTGGGTGCAGGTTCTGTGAGTGTCCACTTGACATACAGCTCTTATGGAGACCAGGCTTAATGCATGACCTATAAGGCATCTGGGTCCAAACTGATGCTAAGGAGCTTGCACTGAGGAAGGTCTTTATGTACCATAGGTTTATTGGGCATTCAGATGCAGAAGACTGTTGGTGCTGATAAGCTTGTCATATGAAATATCATGAATCCATCTATCGTTAGTGTACATACCATGGTGAATGCTGGAATATGAGGGAGTACTATCACACACATATACTTTATTATGTATTTGCAGTACAGCCATTTGTAATGTGACAACTTGTAGGGCTGTGCCAGGGTAACAAGCTGAGGCTACGTTCTGCTCAGGGTCTGATGATAAACCTAATATAAACCCAATACACAAGTCAGTTCACAATGACAGTGCCCATCTTCTTACTTGGAGGACCTATACCTACTATCTGGAGTAATACTACAGCTTCTCCAACCCCCTCCCTAGAGGATGCACAGCATGATGGAGTGCCTTCCTTGCCATGGGGACTCCACTTGGACTGACAGCCTAGCATTACCCAGTACTGGGACCACAGCATCAGACTAATTCACTGAATCTGACATGGATCTACACTGCATGGCAGACAGGCTAGCAGTACTGCACGGTGTCAGCAACTATCACAGGATCACAGCCTGCTCCAAACATGTGGCAGTTCTTGAACTCAACCAGTAGAAATATATATTTGTCATCCAGACGCAGTCCACAGCTACACATGCCAAACTAGATATGATAAGTGTGTGCGTCCTCTGACAGGAAGTATCCCAGCATTACCAGAGCCTCCATAAGACCATGGATTCAAGGGAAGATACTTTGATTGGCCTGATTGTCAGTGTTTGCACATGTTGCATTTCTAGCCTCCTCAGTGCTGATGACAGCAACTGTTGCCATCTGTGTCATGTATCCCTTTGCTGCCCATGGCTGCAGGCATATGTATACACATGGTGACCTCATTGGATATCCATTACAAGGAACACACACTGGACCTGCCATACTTAGGGTAGTGGCATTACATTATTTATATATATATATATATATATATATACACACACACACACACACACACACACACACACACACACACACACACCAAAGTTGGGACAGGTGATGTTGTAGGTCTGGTGTGGGGGAAGTTCATGTGCACCATCCCCACAGATCTTTCATGCACCGGGAGACATCTGGCCTAGTACTGTCTACACATCACTTACATGCATACTGTACAGTTCAGCAGTGCCTCCCCTACAGCTCCCTTTCACAGTGGCACAACTACATGGGCCTGTTGTGGCACTACCACTCACTTTACTAAGGAGGTCAATTTGAGCAGACATCCCCATGACCTGTCTCTTTGGTGCTGTTGAACAATAACAGCCATGTATTCAACTGTTTCTGGGCATCTGTGCAAGTTGTGACATATGTAATCCTCATCACCCTCCTTTGTGTGTGGTGTATGTGGAGTTATCAGCTGTACAGTGACTTGACTAGTCACTATTAGATTATACTGCATACATCATTTTTCTCTCTACACCATGCTGCAGTTGTGAATATGACAGGGCCCAGACAGGTGGACTGGATGATGTTGCTTTGATCACACTGCCATATACTGGGCATATGGACAAGGGGAGGATATTGGGCAGCTGCTGCGTGATGCCTATGGCTGTCACTGTCTTCACTGATGGAGGATTTACTCACGGTTGAAACAAGCCCTGCTGCTGTGGTAGTAAAGGATCCCAGTGATGCTTGCTGGTCTTCCCCTTTCCAAAGGATCATGCAGTACAGCATGAAGTATGAAACAGAAAGCTGAAAGACAATTGCACTGGCATATAGTGGGGCCCTCCCAGATATGCCTAGAAAATGGAATCAGAATTTAAGCAGGTGTATTCTGGTTTGACACAGGCAGTGTTATAGTGTTGTTTGGCCAATGCTTTCTTGGAACTTCTATGGGCATCATCTGCCAGAGTTTCAGGGAATACCTTGAGTATTCTACAGACTGGTGCCTTATATAAACCCAGAGTGTTTCCAGTTTGTCTATTTAGGGTTCTTGTGGCTTGTATAGTAACAGCTACTCATACCTTGGTATCTACAAGTATAGGAAGTCCACCAGTCCCTCCATTTCCATTTTGTGGCCTGCATAGGTCAACCGACACCCGTATGATGTTTCCCTCCACACAAACTTTTTCCAGTAGCTCCTGATCTGTAAGCAGATCAGATGTTTACCTCTGCTTGTACAGCTTATATCAGTATGTGTGGCCATGTTCTGCACCTGGCAGAACACTGGCCAAACTCAGTAAATGCTGCTGCACTATTGTCATTGCTGTTGCAAGCATTCTGTCCCATCCAGCACTGAAATTTGCGTGCTTTTTGACTTTTTACTTAGATGCAACTTCCTGTGTTACTTTGTGCCTGATGACTAAGTTATATCTTTATTGGCATATCATTTTGCACTCATTAGACTGCACTTCTGCATTTGCATATCAATATACATTAATTTGCATAACATTTGCATGCCCCTTGTTTTTGCACCTTTAATGCAGTTGCTCTTCAGGGCCATGCACTTGTCAAATAGCTATCCGACTTCATGTTCTATATTATTTATACAGGAATATTCTAATATTTCACAGTTTGACTATGAATATTATTTTCATCTTTTTTATTTTGCATTTGATTGTAAAGATGTTATTGTAATGACCTATCCTAGTATGTATCCTTTGCAGCTTGTATTCCCTTCTTTTTTTCAAGAACACTAGATTTAAACGCTTTTACCATTCAACTGTTACAGTTTTAAAAGTGTGTGGTAATCTCACACAGTATTTGAATGTCCCAACACCATACTACTGCTTCCACTATTCTATTTTGCCTTTCCTGCCATGAGATTTGCCTGCTGTGTAAAAACTACCATTTCTGCAGTACTTATACTCGCTTGTGTTTCTCTGGTTTTAATTGTATTTATTTTGCTTTTGTTTACATAGTTTGTCTGACTGGGATTTGTCAAAAATTCCTTTTCAGCGGAGGCCCAGGAAGAAAAAAGTTCCAACATATTACAACCATTTTTAAAAAAAACATTTAAATAGACTGAGTAATAAAGTTATTATAAATTAGCTGTAAGCCTGTATGCATCATCTCCTTGAAATTCTCACTTTACTGACAGACGTCTTCTATACATTTGCCTCGTGCCCTTGTTTCTCACCATGCTGCTCATCCTAATATTCCTGACTTAAGCTGTTCTGAATATATTTATTTTATCCACATTAAAAATCCATGTTCATTATGTATGACATTTTAGTACAGGCTGAAACATGACAGTTTATCTATAACACAACTTGATAAGATTACTGTTCATGCCCCAGTCGAGACAAAAAGTCAAGGACAGAACGTGATAACGGATAATCAGCATAACAACATTAATACTTCCATGACTTTGTAGAAGGATGACTCCACACAGGAGATAACAGTGTAAATTTGTTGCAGATTATGCAGTCAACTAATTAACATTTGTATCTAACCTCCAGGAGTATTTCTAGATGCTTGTAGTCCTTGAGAGGCTAGCTATAATTACACGTTGCAACCTCTGATCTGACAGATTGCTGCCTTTTGGTTTATCATTTATGCAAGCAGACCAATAAAACAAGCTCACAGTAGTTAGTTCACTGAACTGCTACATCTCACATGACTAGAGCACTGACAATGCTGCAAACGTCACTGCACCTCTATGTGTTTACTATGTGCAAAAGTTTCCTTTAGTGAAAAAAATGACAGAAGAACCACATTTCAGTGAGAAAATAGGCTCAAATGACAATTGCACTAATTTTAACTACCTGGGATAAATAAAGTTTTAATTATACTGTAGAAGCATAACCCATTTCCATTGATTCATCTGCTGTCCTCTAATAAACAAGAGTAATTTAAACCTGTTCTGTATTTAGCAGTTAAATATAGCATGGATGTCACATATGCAATATATGGAAACAGTTTTCAGAATGCATACTATAATGTTATTTAACTATCCTAAAACTAACTGGCTAATGTGATATCATTTATTAGGCTTCAGTTCACTTATGCATACTATAATGTTATTTAACTATCCTAAAACTAACTGGCTAATGTGATATCATTTATTAGGCTTCAGTTCACTTAACTTCAACATTGTAAATTTAATTGCGGTCCTTAATAATGGCAATGTCTAAAAGTAATATTCTTATATACTGTACATATTTATGTGATTTAAATGATTTTCGGTACATTTATACTTAGTTTTTATTCCTAAGGATAGAAAATACAACAATATGTCAGATAATTTGCATTGATTTAATTTCTGTGAAGCTTTTCTATGATTTTTAATTTGTATGCAGTAACAACTGTACAGACATACATCTTACATGTCATGATGTATTATTTTAAAAATATCTATTTATTTTGCATATGTGTTGAAAATGCAAAATGGCATATTTATTCTGGTTTATTATTATAAAATGAAAGAGTTTTTTTTTTCCATGAGCTGGTCGATTGTAGCAGTAAGAAGTTATATTTTTCAGAAATGTGCATTTGACTGGAGATAAAGGGATTACTCTTGTGGGGAAGGGGAATACATCTATTTATTTGCTACTTAGTCACTGGGTAGGTGGGCTGGTCCAAAGACCCTTTATAGTCATGACCAGGAAGTACAGAAACAAAAGCAAACATGAATACAATACATTATGTAAAATCAAATATTTTAAAGAGTTTAAGGACAAACATATGTTTGCCACAAATTACGCTTATTACAGAATCATGTGTACTCATTAGCGGACCGGAGTTCCGCTGTGGCGACCCCTAACCGGGAAAAGCCGAAAGACACAACAACAGAGTCATGTGTAGAAAAATACTGCAGACATAGCCGGCCTTAGACATAGGCCAACTAGGCAGCTGCCTAGGGTGCCGAGTCTAGCAGGGGCACTTTTCCAGCATTTATTTGGTGTAGGTGGACCAGGATGGGTGCACCGGGTGGTGTGGTGGGGGGACCGTAGAGCCCTTTTGCCTAGGGCACCAGTTGACCTAAGGCTGCTCCTGACTGCAGAAATAGATTTAACAGTAAAAGCAAAGCTGTTTACAACATTTACAGTTTATACATGAAATCCATTTTGAATTTCAACATTTTGGGATACAAGCAGGACAACATATAGGATAACAAGCTGGGAAAGACTATCATGCTGGAGGTAACATGTTCTTAGAAATCAACATTTCACAGAGACTTCCTTGCAGGAGGTAGTATTAAAGCATTTACTCTCAATTTCCTTGTGCATTTGTTCTGAGAAGGTCTTTTCAAACTGTGTGTGAGATTCCAGAACTTCTTAATTCAGAGAGTAGTCTGTCCATAATGCCAGGCCTAGCTGGGAGAAGGAATATTCACCAGTTGCTGTTTTACATGGAGGTCTGCTTAATGTCATAGCTTTCATTGGGTACTTTTTATGATGTAAACCTGTTCTTGGATAGGAACTCCCATATCAAAGGTATGCAATAGCCACTATGACTGGAAGCCATTGTGAGAACTGTTGTCTGTAAGGAGGATAAACCTACAAATTTCATTTTCTGTTATTTGAAGTCTTCAATGATTTTGTGCTGACTAAAATGTAACCAGAGGAAGAGCATATTCTAATTTTGGGAGATCATAATTTTTGGCTAGGGAGAAGCGAGCTGAAGGGGGTGTAAATGAGAGATCCTATACGAGTTTAAGTTGGGATAGTACTGTCTTATTTTGTTTATATGATTTGAGTAAATTAGAGAAGGATTAAGGTTAAGTCCTAGGTATTTTTATTCAGAAATAAGGGGAATGATATTGTTTTGGTTATCAATGATATTAAGATATAGATGAAAGAGATTTTGAGGGGATTGTAGATGGCATAAGGTTATTTTTGCTTTTGATTTTAATAAGAAGGTGAACACAATCACAATCAGTCCAGTTGCATAGCTAAGACACAGACAGTTGTATTTTGCTTTGGAGACCAGAGAGCCATTTAGCAGCTTGTCTAAGAAGAATGACGTCAAGGGATCAGAGGTCATCTGTAAGATCATTACTACATAATGAAAACAGAATGGGACCCAGAACTGAACTTGTGGCTCTCCGGTGTTTAGAGTGCCAAGCAATAAGAGGTTATTAGTGTGGGTTTGTAATGTTCTATTCTATGGGTAACTTTGGAACCACTTGATAGTGTTGTAGCCAGAATTATGTTTGTGCAGTTTCATTAAAAGAATGTTGTGGTTAACAGCTTCAAATGCCCTGGTCATATCTACAGATACCCCAGCAGTGACTAGACAGTCATTAATATTACAAAAAATTGGAGTTTGCTGCAGTGAATAAGGTAGTGGTGGTACTTAAGGCATTTCTCAAATCACGTTGCTTGTCTGATCATAGACCAGACATAGAAAGAAAGTGTGTGTGTGTGTGTGTGTGTGTGTGTGTGTGTGTGTGTGTGTGTGTGTGTGTGTGTGTGTGTATATATATATATATATATATATATATATATATATATATATATATATATATATATAAGGTGCAGGATATACTTGGCAGACATGAAGACAGCAGCTCACATATGTGCAGAGTTGAGTTAGATAACACATTATGCAACGTTTATGGAAACGATGGACTGTATGTACACAACGAAGAATATCATGCACAGACAGTTTTTTTACAGCAACATATTGAAGGAGAAAAAACACAACATAAAGTAACAGAGTAACATAAGCAGCCCTGTATGCAGAAATCCTCACTTTAAATTTAATAGGCCCACAGTGTGAAAGTACAATGCAGATGGACACTCGAAAGTAGATATTGGCTTTGTGAAACCTGTGAAGACAGATATAACTGTCACAACATACCTACATTTTTTTACATAGTATAGAACATGTAGAAGAAAACAGAAGAAAGGCACAGCAAGCCCATAGTAAGAACTTCTGGCCCTGCCTACACACATACTGCACTATTCATAGTAATACTAAGACATATGGTTGACAGGGCAAATAGTCTCAACTTTGAGTTATTCTCTCCTTTCTTTTGAGGATTTGTCAAAAGCTTCTGGCATGGCTGATGATACAGTCTGCTGCCCTCAGAAAGCATACTCAGTACAGATTCCCCCAACACCTGGAGGCTAATCCTACCTGCCACCACTGATCTTCTACTCAGTTCTGTAGCACTACCTGCTACTCTTCATCAAAACAATCACCTCTCCCTGTGACTTGCACAGGTTACAGATATAAGAAAAGTAGGACTGGTTCTATATCTCTTAATGCCCTACCTCTCGTTTTCTTATACCCAATCATGCATCTTACTAAATTAACAGCTTCTGGTTATATTCTTCTACTAAGTAATATAAGCATCTATAGTCTCTGTAGGACAGTGTACCCTCATTAAAAATGGTAAACATGTACCAACTACTTAGCTTGCAAAACTTATCTTAGTCATAAAAACAAACCTAGATTTAAAAAAGTACAAAATTAGCACAGTTTCTTAATAAAATCTTTCAGATTTAGCTGTGAAAAAGACTGTAAACAATCAGAAGATATTCTTTAATTACATCAGAAAATGAAAACAGAAAACCTGAGAGCATGTCAAATAAACATATCACCTAGCCACAATACATAGTAAATGCACCTGATAAGTAATTTTATGCAGATGTCACAATAGGATATGTTAGTGTGCCACAGAGAAAAGGCAGACCTCTCTCGTATAACAGCAGACATTAATTTTACTTTTGACAGCAATTCTAAACACTCATTTTCCCATAGGAACATACACCATTCCTCGGGTTGCTACACAGGATCAAGGAAAACAGACTAAATTCATATCACTCATGTTAAATAAAGTGCTTACATGTAAACACATCCCTCACCTATGGCAAGAGACTGCAGCACTGCCCATTCTCAAAGGGTAGCCATATGAGCCCCAAACAATTTTGTATCCATCTGCTTGATCGGTCTTCTATGCAACATTATGGAGATTATCCAAGCTGGTACATGGGATATCCTTTTGCTACATATGAAAATAATGGTTTGTTAGGTGAGTTCTTGCCTTTTGAATTTTGTAGGAATGTGGAGAGTTAACACGGCACTTGATTGGATAACAGTGCCAACTGCTTATCCTGACCTTGCTAAGCCTTTTGACACCATTAAAAACAAGGGAATAATCAACTAATTAGAAGTATTACATGTCAAATAGTATGTAATCCAGTGGGTGAAACAATGGATAAGTAACAGGAGGCAACAAATCATGTGACACCTATATGTTTAAACAAAAGTTGCCAGTGGTGTCCCACATGGATCTTTATTTTGGCCAGTTCTTTCCATACTATTCTTCTGTGATATATAAAGGTGAGACATTTTCTGTGTATAGGTAAATATGTAAAGTAGGTAACAGTTTCAGAAGATTAACAGGTGGCACTCTTGCCTTTGGTGAAAAAAGCTGTGGTTTTCATTCCCATTTAGGTAGTTGGATTAGTCTTCCATTAATGACCTGCGGTGCAGAATAAGAGTGGTGCTTCACTCCTGAGTGTGCTGTCCTTCAGATGAAACATTAACCTGAGACCCCATCTGCTTGAGGTGGTGGTAGCTGATGTGGATGTAAAAGATCCCATGACACTTACAAAAAAGAGCAGGGTAAGTTCCCCAATGCCTTGGCCCAATTTCCACTAATCAGTATAAATTGCCACCTTAGATCTCCTTTGAGAGGAGGCCATTGGCCTAGTTGGACTAAGCCAGTCAGTATAAATACAAATAAAAATAATTACTTCAATAAACTATGTTAAGAGTTTTTCAAGATGGCATATTAAAAAACACACACACTTGGCAAAAAATACATAAATTATGCTTATAAGATAACTGGTGAAATTATAAAAATTGGCACACTTAGTGCAGTAGGAGCAATAGTGTTTTTTTATCTTGGTACTTTTATGACAGGAACAGCAATTTATTATATGTTATATTAATCTCTATCTTAAAATAAAACTCAGTTTTATAGTAATTCCTCTGCAGATGGATCATTGGACATATATCACCAATTAGACTGACTGGAAATAATTCAGCAGTCCTTGGCAATGTTTGTGTATATATCGCATGCACATAATTAGCCATTACTCTAACCTGTTACTTCACACCCAATAAACAATTTAAATATTGACTGTTTTATATATCTACAAAAAGTCAGAAAATCTTATTCTGTAGACTTTTTAGTGCTGAAGGGCAGGACTACTCACTCCAGGGAGATTACTATACCACTTTGTACCTCATTAATCTGAACCATTACTGAATACAATGCTGCATTTTGAAACCATTGAATATAGAAATTTAAAAAAGCACAATGTTACTTATCAGAAAAAAAATCATAGGGTAGGAAATTTTAGAAAGGCTTCCAGAACAGTTATATTCTGTTTTTTACATATTACTAAGAGGTGATCTCTGTACAGTCTATAAGGCAATGTTTCATCTGGTTTAGACTGAAAGTTTGTATTTGGAATACATTGCTGCTGGGGTGTGAACATCAGATTAGACAGGATAATACTAAAAATAAATTTCAGTAATTAAAAATAAATAAATAAATAAATAAAATTTCAGTAACTGAAAAAATGTAACACCTTGTAAGATTTTGGAATAACCTTCCCCTTTGATGGAAACAGTAAATAAATAAATTATTTTCCTTCAACATAATCTTACATATATGGCAAGTAAAAACATCTGTAGATGTAGTTCTCTACTTTGATACCGTATAATATCTTTCATTTGTCAGGATTGTGAGAAAACAACACAGATACATTATGGATTTGATTAATCTCTATGAGATCTTTAGTAATAGTAAACTCTCTAGATAAAAGTAAACTACAATGACACAAGGCTCAATCGATTGGTCCTCCCTGTAGTGGGATTTTGCCTAAAACTGTATCTACATGGTCATCTCTATCCTCAGGAATGTTGGAAATACTAGTTCCCTGGGAAAAGATGAGATGTCAGGAAGCCTAATTTGTAGTGTCACAAACAACTTATCATACCCCTTTACACACATTCTTCAGAGAGCATTAAAACTAGCTATGTTCCTTTTATCTGGAAGAAATGTTGTCCATTTCATAAGAGGCCCTTCCACACTCCCAGAAATTCATGCTGTTCAACTTCACAAGCATCGTATGCATGGTGATAGAAAAAAATCATCATGGAACATATTCAGACAAACACAGGGAACATCTTCTTTCAGAACTTAAGCCAGTAAGGCAGTTCTTGTATGCTTAATGTTATTTTTATGGAGAGTATGACCACTGCTTGGATGAATGTTTATGTGTCAAAGCACCTTACGTCAACCTACCTAAAATTTTGACACTATATCCCAGAAAAGAATCATGTACAAACTCAAGGATCTGAAGGCAAATGGCTGTGTTATAACTTTGGTCCATACTTGGCTGCAACGGCAAACATAAGAAAATTTATTCTTACTATTCCTGGAATCAGTGGAGCTCTCCAAGCCTGTGTCCTGAAGCCATTCCTTTTTTGCATCTTTTTCACAGATGTCAAAACTGAATCTAGTGTCTGCTCAACATGCAGAATGCAGATATGGCAACATTGTCAACACTCAGCTTTACATGTGAAAGGATCCGTAGAACTCGCCTTGCCTTCAGTGCCAAAATATAGCACTGTATAACTTGGCAGCTCCATACCCAGCTTTATATACTATTGATGGGCAGCAACTATAAGCTAACAAAATCATAAAAGGCCTTGCAAACACTTTAGATGGTCCTTTCATTAAGTACCTATATAGCCACTACTATCACCAAAACTTACAGATTAGCTCATCTAATCATCTATGGGTTTGACAATCATGCCAAAGAGGTAGCTTCCCCTCTTTATACATCACTTATCAGACCTACTATAGAATACTATACCCTGTTTTGTAATTTACACATGCACACACTGGTATACTCGGGATATATAGAAAGTTTGCAAACAGATTCAAAGGACTACAAGGCATGTTATCTAGTGAAAGACCATAGCAAGCTTTTCTCTTCTCATTATCTTATTGACCTCTTAGAATAGATGTGCTTCACATGCAAAGCATTACATGACCCTTTACTACTTGAAACCTTCTTGATAACCTAAGCACACAAGGACACTCAACATTAGTATAACGTGCTAGCAACCATGTCAAGAAAGATGACATTTATTTGCTTTTATTTACTGAAAAAGTCCAACTGGGCCATGCAATACTTTTTTCAGTGAAGGCCTGGGATGAAAAGCTTAATAAAGAAGAGAGCATTGTTAGATTAAGTAGGTTATACATAAAAATAAAAATAAAAAAAAAACAAAAACAAAAAGTACAATTGATACAATTTATGGTATACATAATATTTTTGCACTCATTCTTAGCAGTAGAAAAAGGAAGGTGGTGAGAAAGAAAGGGAGAAAAGTAGTGATATAATGTTAAGTGTTGAAGAAAAGTGAAAATGCAGCTATGTTACTGGGAGGCTGAAAGGAAGCGTGGGTATGATTACTTGTAATGAAGGAAGATGAAATGTTGGTAGTGTCTGAGTATGTCACTTCCACTACTGTGAATAAACTCAAATTTAATTAAATACAGCCTAACAATTCATACTTGTAAGAAGGAATTGGGCGACTACATGGGCACCCGCAGGGTTCAAAATAGGGCCCAGAGCATCAAACTTGTTAATGGCCATGAGGCCATCAGCTTATTCACAAAACCTATAATCCTATGAATCGATGATTAAATGCATGTCTCTCACGGAGTACAATTCCTAGTAGATGGATGGCGTACCTTCCAGAATACTATGCAGATTGGTAGGAGTGCTTGTAGATCTCAATGGATGTCTTTATTTTCAATATAAAGAGGGGCATTTAGAATACAACCAGCTTTTTGGAATGTTACCAAGACTAGAAGGGAGATAGTGGTGATGAATAAAAAATTATATATAGTGAGCTTACCACAGCAGGCAGACAGGTGATAGCTAATATTCACTGTTGAAAAGTCCAGGTTGGCTCTGTATCGCAATTCCAAGACCTAGAACTGTATGTCCTGGAATTACAAAACAAAAAACAGCAGATCTATAGGAAAATGGTGAATATCAATAATTACTGTTATCCTTTGAAAGTTGTTTTTTGCAGGAAAACAACTCCCCTGCACCCTCCCACCACTGTTGAAGGAAGGATCCCCATACTCCTGCCACTTATATATATACTAACCCTGAGGCTGCCATACTTTGGGAAAAAAGGGAGTATCATAAGATACAATAATCCTGGACTTAGTACATTCAAATCCTTATTTTTGCACATTAGGGATCATAGGATTCATAGGAAATAGAAGGCTATTTGATCAAAGGCCACGTGGCTTTGCCAATAACCACTCTCAGGCTCTACCAACCCTTTCAAGTAGGGAGAGGCCTGTAAGCCTATGAGTGTATTTCAGGGCACCCATCCATTTATCTATGTTTATAGGCCAGCATGAAGTCACATTGCTTGACATGCAGGAGTCTATTCCAGAGCAAGGGGTGGTGCTGGGTAATGAACCTCTCTCTCCATTTAGTTTTGTTTATTACTTGATATAAATTGAGATCTCTAGTTTTAGTGTTGGCTTCACTATATGAAATGTCAAGAAAGAGGAGAATCTATGAGGGCATGGAAGACAAGACACATTTTCCCTAAAGGACATATACAACACAAAGTGCAGGAATAGAGATTTCAGTCTTTCTTGAAAACTAAGATTTGAGATCCAATGCCTTTTTTAAGGAACCTTTATGTATTTTCAAGCATTTTTTTTCTCAAAATGTTTTTTTATTTTTCAAATACATTTGAATGAGTTCCATAGTATTTATACATAACATCTTAAACAACTATGTACACTATTTAAAAATAAAAAACGGATGAAATAGCAGTCGAAAAACATTTATTTAACAAATTCTTTAAGCACTTTTCATCAGCAGTTAATAGCTGACTTCTTCAGAAATAACAGACAGTGGAAAGTTATGTACACTATTTACATTAGCCTACAACTATAACAGATCTTAATGCATACAGGTACTTTATAAGTATGTCCAATCCATTATCAGAGTGTCTGATGAATTATTGTATAGTGTCAATCAACTATAAGACTTTTCCCCAAGGGGTGTTGATAACTGGATTTGGATAAATTCTTAGTTCTTTAATTTTAATTTCCAAAAATGATGTGGTCTTCAGTAGGCTGTAGAAGTCTTCCAAAGTTGGTGTTGTGTTTGTATTCCATCTTCTTCTTATACACTTTCTTGAAATTGCAAGTATAGTCCATACTGGATACATGTTTGACCTATTCAAATGAGGACCTTCGTTCACATTTAATAATACAAGAGCTTTAGTTAAATAAAATGATCCATTAAATAAAGCTTGTAGAAAGTTATTAATACCATTCCAAAATGGCTTAATTTTAACACAATCAAAGAAAATGTGCTTCCAATCTGCATTGTGTACTTGCTCATATCTCCAGCATATTCCTTTTATGGAAGAGCTAATTACTGATTCTGTCTGGGGTTAAGAATGCTCTTTGCAAGCATTTAGAATTAAAAACTTTCCAGTATTGTGTAAAGGATGTATATTTTATTGATAATAAGATATTTGTTTTAATATCTCCAGTTAACTGTATTGAGTGTCCTCTTGTTATATATTTTCAATATGAGGTTTTAGGTGTTGTTTTACAGTTTATCAATATTTTGTAAAATTTTGAAATATTGTTTCCCATGTCAAAGTCATTATATATGATTTCATATAGGTATTTTGTAAATTTAGGTATTTCTTTAAATGAAGAATTGTTAATTATTCTACTTAAATATTGTGAATATGACAGAGTCCTCTGTAAAGTTAGCCAGTCCTGTTGTGGAATTTTGCATGTTGTTTTTATTACTTGCATATCTAAAACTTGTAGTTCTTTGACACATTGGACCCAACAAACAAATCCTTTCGGTTCTCAGGAATTAATACTTTCTCTATATATTTTATGTGGAAAGTTTTTTGTGACTATAAATGGTGTTAAGAGATTAAATAATATTTTTAAATCTATATCTGCATTAATAATTTTCCTAAATGAGTCAATGTAATAATCAATCATACAAGTTTTAGTGAGTTTAGTTATGTTATTTTGCATACTAATATATAATATGTGCCATGGCAAGTTGTTTTTATCTGTTATTTGAATTTTTTTTTTGTAAACCAAATTAATTTATTGATATTACAGTTAGTAATTTTTTTCCATTTTGCAGAGTAATTTGGACTTATCCAATTTGAGATTGTTTTAGATATTGATGCTTTTATATATGTTTCTTTATCAGTAAAGTTTAATCCTTCCTGTTTCCATGGTCTGATATGATGTATTAAAGCTATTTTGTTTCTTTTGGGAAACCATAAAAATGTTATTAGGCATGGATTTATTTCTTTAAGTATATTCCTTCCTGGAAACAGTTGTATTGCCTAGGCTATATATAGTATCTTGAGCAGTAAAATGATTTTTATTAACTGTAGTCTATCTTCAAATGTTAATAGTATTTAGTTCCATTTTCCACAGAGATTTTAAGTGTATTGATGATATTATTGCAGATTTTTGAGACTAATTCATTATTGTCCTTGCATAACTCAATTCCTAGATATTTTAAGGTAGATACTTGTTTCCCTATGATGTGATCTCCCTTAGTCTGCAGTTAAAATACAATTCTGATTTTGATTTATTGAAATGGAGTTGTGAAGTCATGTGAAATTTGTCAATTAATATATCTAATTCTTCTAATGTCTCTTTTCTATTAGATAATGTTAGTAATATGTAATCAGCAGATAGAATTACTTTAGAATTGTATTGTTCATAAACATCTATTCCTTTGATTTTTATATTGTTACAAATTGAATCTGCCAATATTTCAATAGCCAGAGCAAACAGAATTGGTGACATGGGATAACCTTATTTAGTGCCTTTTGTTATATGTATAGATTCAGAGGTAAAAGGACTTAACTTGACATACACTAAATTATTTGCATATGTATATTCTTTAGGAGATGAACAAAGGATGCAGGAAATTGAAATAGCATTAGGATTTTGAATAAATAGTCCCAATTTAGGAATCACAGGCTTTTTCTATATCTAAGTCAATTATGAGTGTTTATTTTCTTTATTAACATAAACATATATAAGAGAAATAATCTTTTTAATATTGTCATGTGTGTCTATGATATATAAATTCAGTTTGATCATTATTTATTGTTTTGTAATGTGAACAGACTGTTGGTGAATCCACTGCCCATTTGAAATCCCAATTTTTACAAACGCTCACAGGGGAGAGGACGTCTGAAAAGGAAGGCATCTGTGGAAGAAGGAAATCCTCTCACACTCAAGAAAATGTGGCAGAACAGAGATCCACATTAATATGGAACATTTCCAATTACAAATTAAACCAAACAGAGATGAACGTTCTAAACAAAGGTATGAGCTTCATACCAGCTAACAAAATGATAAAATGATGCTTACTGAAAATATTATTGAATTGAAAATGTTTATAAGAAATGTTTCTTTGAAAATGCACTTTAATGAAACTAACAAAGCTTGTAAAGCTTTTAATATGTTTAGAAAAGCTAGCTGCTTTATACCTCCTTCAATAGATGTACTTGATGTTTTTGAGAAAGCTTGCATGAATGATATATATGCTATGTATGATGAAAGAAAACACACAAAACATTTTTTAATTTAAATAAGAATGAAAGATTAGCTCTTGAAAAATTATGTCATGACCCCACATTAAGTATTAGACCAGCTGACAAGGGAGGCTCTATGGTGATTATGGATTATGCATTTTATAGTAATGCCATGAATGCTATACTTAATAACAATATGGTATATGCCTCTTTAACAATACAGCAAGTGAAACAATGTATTAATAGAATTTACAATGAACTTTTTGAATGCTTACAACAAGGACAAATTAATTTAGAACTTTACAACTACTTTCTAGTATCTGAACCCACTATACCCGTTATACAGGGCACACCTAAGATCCATAAACATTTGAGTACACCCCCCATGAGACCAATAGTAGCAGGGAGAGGATGGTGTACTGAACCTCCGTCTATTTACATTGAACACCATCTTAAACCCATATTGGCCAAAAATACAATTATCCTAAAGGATTCTGAGCACTTCCTTAGAGACTTATATCAACATCTACAAGCTACACCACCTATGCAGGACTATATTATGGTAACAATGGATGTAGAGTCCCTTTTTACATCTATACCTAACAATCAAGGGATAGAAATGCTAGCGAGATATTTATTACAAGATGGCACTTATGACCAACATAAGATAGACCTCCTTTGTTCATTGATGGCAATAGTCCTTGATAATAATATTTTTGTATTCGAGCAAAATATCTATAGGCATAGGGATGGCGTGGCTATGGGCATATCTTGTGCCAATAGCTACGCCAACCTGGTCATGACCAAATGGGAGGAGGTATATATTACAACACAATTTGCAATGGACAAAGTAGTATTTTATAGGAGATTTGTGGACAACCTTTTCCTTCTTTGGGAAGGCAATAGGGAAGAATTCACTTGCTTTTTAATACCTTGAATGCTAGTACCAACTTTCTCAAATTATCAGCTAATACATCTCATAACTCCATTGAATTTTTAGATGTTAAAGTTAGTAGGAAGACAACGGGTGACTCTACTAATGAAATAGGAGAAAATGCTATAGAAACACCTTTGTCCATCGACAAAGTATGCATCCTCAGCATGTATTTAAGAACATTGTCACAGGACAGGCCCTAAGGGTCTCTAGACTAACAGCAGATGACTCTACACTAGATAAGGAGTTAAGTGTACTAGGAAAAAGATTCCTGGACAGAGGATACAATAAAAAAGAAATTGAGAAGGCAATAGTATATCTGATACAAGAAAATATAAAGGTAAACCAAACTTTTCTGCCCCATCTCACACATGTAAGTGGAGAGTTAACAGCAACAATGGGATGAGAATACCTATTACATATGCGAGTAATATTAGACTCTTGCAGAATGTGTATACTAAACACTGGAACATACTTATGTCCAATGAAAGAATACGCATGTTAGTGGGTGATACTCCCAGATATACTTATAAAAATAAAAGGTCCCTCAAGAAGATGCTATGCCACCCTAGATATGACATAGGTGAGTCTATACAATCACCGGCAGGCACATACCCTTGTAATGCATGTAATTTCTGTCATTTGATAGATAGTGGTGGAAGTTTTGAACACCTGGACACAGGAAAGAGAATGCATTTCAAAGCTAATGCTAACTGCAACACTACAAACTTAGTCTATTTAGCATATTGCACCCTCTGCCATTCTTTCTATATTGGAATGACAACCCGTAGACTGAGAGACAGAATGAGAGAATACAATTATGATATATCAAGACAAGCTGACACCAATGCCCTAGCTAAACACATTACTAAGATGGGCAATCAACATACTTTTACATTTATGGTTATAGAAGTGGTAAAAAAGGGCAACAGAGGGGGTCCTAACTTGAATAGGGTGGAAAATAAAGAACTTGAGTGGATTATAAGGATGAGAGCAAATAAAAGGAAGGGTCTGAATGACAAGATATCTATTAAACCTGTTTTGGTTAACAGACATTTAGTCAGATAGTACATTTATCTGTTATGTTCTTTACACACTTGCAATTTTTTAGAACATTTAATGGTTTTTAATGATGAATAATACGATGTTTTTGTATTAAATTAACTGTTATTTTAAATTTCTATTCTTAATTGAGTTTGATGTATGATTGGCTGCAGCCTATTTTAAAAGTAACACAGTTTTACATCATGTTTGTCTGATGAAGCGGCTTTGGCTGCGAAAGCGCTCAACTATTTGCTACTGAAAATAAAGAACTTTGGATTTTAGAAGCTGTGCTCTGTTACCTCCATTATTTTTGTCTTTTGTATGCTTGGTTTACTGGAGGAACGGTTTACCTACACCATTACTTTTGTTTTTCGCTGGCTATATATTGTATCTTGAGCAGTAAAATGATTTTTATTAACTGTAGTCTATCTTCAAATGTTAATATTATTTTGTTCCATTTTTCCACAGAGATTTTAAGTGTATTGATGATATTATTGTAGATTTTTGAGACTAATTCATTATTATCCTTGCATAACTCAATTCCTAGATATTTTAAGGTAGATACTTGTTTCCCTATGATGTGATCCCCCTTAGTCTGCAGTTAAAATACAATTTTGATTTTGATTTATTGAAATGGAGTCCTGAAGTCATGTGAAATTTGTCAATTAATATATCTAATTCTTCTAATGTCTCTTTTCTATTAGATAATGTTAGTAATATGTAATCAGCAAATAGAATTACTTTAGAATTGTATTGTTCATAAACATCTATTCCTTTGATTTTTATATTGTTACAAATTGAATCTGCCAATATTTCAATAGCCAGAGCAAATAGAACTGGTGACATGGGATATCCTTATTTAGTGCCTTTTGTTATATGTATAGATTTAGAGGTAAAAGGACCTAACTGACATACGCTAAATTATTTGTATATATATATATATATATATATATATATATATATATATATATATATATATGGGTCTACCTGACAACGCCGACGATGAGAACACCGACACCAGAAGATCGAAAACTGAGATGACCGACAGATGAAAACCCCAACGCAGAGAACACCAACATGTGAAAAGGCTGTGTAAGTATGCGGTAGTGACGGACGTTAGGGTTAGGGTGCGAGTAAGGTAAGTGTGTGATATTGACGGACTCTAGGGATAGGGGTGGGTTAAGTGAGTTAGGATTAGGGTGCAGGTTAGGTGAGTGTGCGATAGTGACAGTCTTTAGGGTTAGGGGCAGGTTAAGTGAGTTAGGGTTAGGGCATGGGTTAGGTAAGTGTGCGAAAGTGACAGTCTTTAGGGTTAGGGGCGGGTTAAGTGAGTTAGAGTTAGGGAGCGGGTTAGGTGAGTGTGCGATAGTGACGGACCTTAGGGTTAGGGTTTGGGTTAAGGTTGTAGATAGTTGTGTATGTAAGGTTTAGTGTGGGTTTGTAAGGATTTTGGTGTGCTTGTGTTGTGTGTGTGCTTTTTGGACAGGGGATTTGTTTTTTTTGTTGATTGTCGGGATTATGGTGTGTCGGGCATGTGAGGTTTCATGTTTGTGAACTTTCGGTTATGTGGTGTCGGTGATTTCGTTGTCGGTGTTGTAGTGCGTCGGTGTTGTCAGGTAGACCCATATATATATATATATATATATATATATATATATATATATATATATATATATATATATATATATATATATTCTTTAGGAGATGAACAAAGGATACAGGAAATTCGAATAGTATTAGGATTTAGAATAAATAGTCCCAATTTAAGGAATCACAGCCTTTTTCTATATCTAAGCCAATTACGAGTGTTTATTTTCTTTATTAACATAAACATCTATAAGAGAAATTATCCTTTTAATATTGTCATGTGTGCGTCTATTATATATATTCAGTTTGGCCATTATGTATTGTTTTGGATAGTGGTATTTTCATTCTGTTAGTTAATATTGTCATAAATATATTATAGTCAATATTTAATAATGATATAGATCTATATGAGGTACAGAGGTTTGGGAATTTGTTTTCCTATTTTCAAGTATTTTGAGGTGGCTAGTGAGATGCATGTCAAAGAGTACATTATATTCTATAATGGTTCTAACCTGGGCAGACTACAGAGTAACAAGAAATTCTTTGGTTTTAGGTATGATGCCCTTTGTGATTAAGTGTAAGACGTATAATGATTTTCTGACATATTGTCAATCATGCAGAGAGGTGCTAATTGCAAGAGTGTGTGCCACCATAACTCTTATTGCACTCATTTATGGACATATGTACTGCAGGTCCACAAGGAGCTCCCAATGATGAAGGGCAACATCCTCGCAAATGGCTCTTAACAAGCTTGTCAGCTCCAGTGCAAACTATACAGCAGCAATCCATGCCTGGATAACATTCCTGCAGATCTGTTGATCTATACCCAGTGCTGCTGGCATTGCAGGGGCCATACAGGAACTGTGATGTCATTCTCACGTCTGCATCATTGACCTGTTGTATATCTGCCCCATTAAAAGGAGTGTGCTCTTGTGAATCTACCTATTCTCACACTGATGAAACATGTATGATGGCATCATACATAGGAGGCCCCTCTTCCTCTGGGGATGCTGGGTTCTCACCCTTTATAGCCACAATATCCTCAATATTCCTTCCTGTATTGTTACCCTTTGTGGAGGGTGCCTCACCACCCAGGAGGGAGGGAGACAGTGTTTGTGTTTCCCTTGACTATAGCTCCCAAGTGTCTATTTTTGCATTACTGTTTGATGTATCTATAGTGTGTTGTAAGCCCTTTATGCAGCCTGTGATATTTCTATATGAAAATTTCTGCATGTCCACATTAAATTTCTACATTGTCCACTTGAGAATGCAGAACATACAACTCATCATGGTATACCAATGGCACCCTAGCCCATATGGCATGCAGAACAAGAATGTTGATGCAGTAAAGTACTCTGTACCCAGTCTTACTATGGTGGTGGCAAGACATTGTTACAGGCCTTAGGAGCCTATAAAGAGAAATGTGCATTTTGCAGACTGGATTACCCTACACTCTGTCTAAAACTGTATAGACGAGTCTCTATTAGGAAGTACTAACCTGGGGGAAATGCATGGTGCTTTACCTCCAGATTAGGACACTAGGAATGTTTTCATATCAGTCAAGTGGACCCTGGAAGCCTACCTCTGTGGTAGATCTCTGCATTTCAGTGTGCTATGCCTTATGCTTGGCCTGGTCAGTCACATTTATGAGGCAACACTGGGGTGTGTCCTCTCATGCTTATGACACTACATTAATATCATGTGTCAAGGACTGCTACACCTGGTCCCATAACTGTTAGCCTTATCCCAGTCTACTCAACAGGTATAAGTCTTACTGACTGAAAGACTGCGGCAGGATGTCATTTTTTGCTCTGCTGAAATTTGTCACTGTTTACCTTCCTGCTTGTCCTTTGGACATTCAGAATCCTGCATAAACACAGAGAACATAGTAATATACATTTACTGTGATTATGAAAGGACAGTATGAGTGTATCTGTTTCGGAGACATGTTCACAGTACGCAGGGCATAGCAGTCCTCATATGTTATAAGAGAGCAATTCACATCTTAAAAATGGTTAGGCAAAATATGTTGTATGATAACATCACAGTGTGCAGTACCTGCACATAACTGATGTATGATTGGATATAAATGTCAGATAACAGAATGTAAGGGGATTGTAGGGCAGCTTGTTGGAACACTGCCAGAGCAACTTTTGCCCATATGGTAGTCATGGCTGAATATCTGTACAACATAACCACTAGAGAAACCACATTCAAAACATTACCACATCTAACAGAAATCTCCTGCTTTGATTTCCTTGGAAAAACAGCCTGCTTCCAAATATCATCTGAATGCTACCTGTCATAACCTTTGCCTCTGCTTCCACTCTTGCTTAGGTTTAAGGTACACAGCTACTTATAACTGCCTTCCATTAGCTACACGAGATTGTATTTCTGGCTTATGTTGTACACAGAGATGTCTGCTGTGCAGTATTTGTGGGAATTGTCTGTATGTGTAACAGATACGGAACAGCAATTGTGTAGGATACATTTATAAACAATCCTTGACAGGCAAAATAATACACCATAGTTAAATTATACCATACCTTGGAAATCTGATTGCTGATCTATTTGAGCACTGTTGTCAAAATGGAAAAAAATACACTTTACCAGCTAAATCTAGATAAGTAACACAGAAAATGACTATCCAAATTATATGCTGCGGTGTTTTTTCACTAAACTGTGGATAACCTGTTGACTCATTTTCAAACAGCACAAGTTGATACCCTTTGCAGAGTCGCAGTGAAAATCTCTGAATCACCTAATTATGACTTTGTATACCACAATAGAAATAATCAGCTTGTGCATGAGGCACCTTTTAGCAGTAACATGTCAAAACGCAGTACTGAACACTCCTATATGGATGCGCACTGCACAATCACTCAATTCAAAAATGTGCGTTTTTCCAGCCATTTTGTTCTGGTTGATGGAGGACTGTCATTTTGCTGACAGAAGACATGCAAGCATGCCTGAATCATGAAGGGCTTCCCACATGGTACAAAATGGAAACAAACTGTTCTTTTATTTTCCTAAAGATGGACTTTAGGGAAAAGCTGCTGGGCATGCATAGTAGCCCATTAAAAAAAGTTTGTCTAGTATGACCTAAACCAGACATTAATAAGAAATACAGTTATCCCTTAGTCTGCACAGCACTATAGACATTGTTATGGTGACCTTAGAGTACACCAACCTGACCTCCACTACCACTGAAATAAAGGAGTTGGACATCACCATGAGAGGTATGTATTTATTCCTACACAATTTTTCATGTTGTCTGCATACGTATCAGGCAAGATTGTACAGGTAGGGAGATTGAACTTTATCTTAATGCACCTGAGGACTGAGGGCTGAAATGGGTGGGCTGCCACGGGAGGTAGCAGAGACTGTCCTAGAAAGGTAACTGGTATATTTATATAGTGTGGAGTACAGCAATTTTATCATAAGAGTGTGTCACACTTATGCCAACCTTCCCAGTGTATTCCAACTGTACAGGTCCCGATGGACAAAAAGGTATTATTCAGGCAACTCCACCATAGCCCACCACTGCTGTAGGCCTGGCTGCTTCCAGTGATAGAAATAGCACTGCCTCAGAGAACAGTGAAGGCCTCTCTCAGGCAGGTAGTCATGCTGTATCACTTGGCAGATCAGACACAGCTGCAATGGTTGGTTGAGGTAGTGGTAGACTAACTATCACCACATATTAGCCCTGGGGCAGGCTGCAGATTTGTCTGGCAGGTCCTGGTCATTGAGCCACCAGAGGGTATCCAAGCTGATGCTGTTGGCCACGTGGAACCAACAGCTGGTGATGGCATAGTATACGTTGGCCTCTTGGCCACACTTGCAACACCAGTGAAGACAGCACCCCATCCTATCCCCAGCTTGCTGTCACCCCTTTACTAATGTACAATGTCCCATAACACACACAATTTGACCTTCATTACCAGCTGTCCACTCTGTATGTATATGTTCATTCCTTGTCACTCCAACTTTTTGTGTCATTGATCACCCCTGTCTGACACTATTGTTTCCTTTATGTCTGTTTGCCTCTGCAAACTCCCCTATACCCTCCTTCTGTACCAGTTTTTCCCTTCTCTTGCATACTATAGCTCTCAACCTGTTTCTCTTTGCATGACAAAATGAGATCTATCTCCAAAATATTATCCTACCTACTTGTTCCCCCTCAACATGCATGCTCCTTTTACCTGTGTGTTTCCTTCTGCTTGCCACTGTCCCCTTTTTCTGCTGTATTACAAAACACGTTTACTTTTGACATTTCTGATGCAATACTTTTATTGCATTTTAACAGTCAATTCATGCTGAATAATGCATTGTCTCAGTCTTAATGGCACTATTTCTACCTTAAATACTTGCATATACAAGTGCTATCACATGCAACTGCTTTTGTTACAATCTGCATAACTGTACATATCAAAAATGTGCCACTCAGAGTGCGAATGCCTGCCGGTGATAAATTGTTTAAAATAATACAAATATACAATCAAAAAATTTCCTTTCTGTAGTATTAAATTAAGTAGATTTTTTTCTTAACCTCAAAATTGTTTTGTCCTTTTTAAAAAATAACATTTGGCTTTGACATCACTGTGTTACTTACCTATCATGACCTGTTAGTCCATGCTGATTATGTTCATTGTACATTCATAAAACAGTTTCACAAGCTACGACCTAAGACATGGTTAATACTCATGTGTAATCTGCATATATCTACATTGCTAACTTTCATGCAGTTAAGTGCAGAAGATTTAGGCTATGAGCCACTACTATGCTTCATCCTGTAGTCCTAGGTTTGAATCTTCTCTCTCAGCAAGCAAGACAGACGGCCAGATGGTCTTAACCCAGCTGGACAAATAAGTTAACCAACTAAAATAAACAATTGTTATTTATAGCTAAATGTCATGGTATCTTTAACATGGTTCTAAATTGAGCTATTCTCTGCTGCCAGTATCCTCCTTGATTAAAAGGCTAGCTTAGCAAATCACGTCATTGCATTAGTTTTGCTTCAACATCCTTAGGAACTCTGTTTCATATCTTTATTCAAATGTTTAGGGCAGCTGGTTAGTGAAGAAAAATTAAAGTTACAGCTGCACTTTTTCTTTAAAATGAATGCAAAATTTCAAAATAGGTTTTTAACTGATGCAAGACTTAATATCATGCAAAAAAATGGTGTGATACAAAGGTCAGGAAGAAGATATTGACCAAATGGATGAGGTGGAAAAGGACTTATGGCCAGGACTCTTAGTTATACAAGTATTGGGTACTTATGTATTATCGCAACCACATTTCTAACCTGCGATAATTCCTTATGTTTTGCTGAAAATATTTCAGCTAATCTTAAAAGGGGGTGTCTGAACTATTAATAATTACTCTTTCATATTGTGTATGAGTCAGGAATGAGAAGAGGAGTCACATTTTCTATTAGGTTTTTGGTGTATGATTAATTACAGCAGCTGTCATACTCTTGTACATTTACATTACTTATGTATTATTGCAACCACATTTCCAAGCTTGTGTAATTCATAATGTTTTCCTGAAAGGACTTTATCTTTAATTAAAAAGGGTTGTGTAAACCCCCAATTACTATTGTTTCGCATTGGTCGTGAAACAGGAACAGGAATAACAAACCCCAGAATGAGTTTGTCAACTGACTGCAAGTGGGCATTTCTCATCCATTGTTTATTTGTTTTTTAAACACAGGTAGCCTAGAACCCTGTGGTCTAGTAAACTGAACAGAAAAGCAGGTGAACTGCGATCCTCTATATGTTTTACTTCTTTGTAATACTTTTGACATGACCTTCCTAAATCAACAGTTGAGAAGCACATCTGATTCTGGGGACTTAAATTACATGGTAGTTGCATACATGAAGTTCGACTCATGCTGGTATCATTCAAACTATTTCATCTCTGTATTTAGTAGGTATGCCAGGAGCCTGTTATTCTTGAAAACTGGGTTTAAAACTGATGTTAACCTAACATTCAGATAACTTTACACCAGCAGAAAGAAGGGCTCCATATTTTATGCTAATATCTGAAGACTGAGTTGCTCGCAACTTGGTTGCGTTAAAACAATGTAACTTGGTTGCATTAAAACAACGTAAGTCACCGTATTCCTCCCCAGAAATACAGGGACAGCTTTTTTCCCCTGAAGTACAGCTAGGTACCACTATACAGTTGCTCATTTTAGTCTTACTAAACGTAAATGAAAGAAATTGTTTAAAAGCAGTAAATATATTATACAACGTTAGAAATGTGGTTGCGATAATACGCAAGTACCAAGTACTGTAATAGGATATGTGGACGTCTCTGATTGGTTTTACTGTACTGGTACTTGCACAGGAGATTTCCTTCTGTTTTCGTGAACAGTCCCAAGACTCTGCAAAAGTTATGCTACCTTTGTTGTTGTTTGAAGATTTTACAATTTTAATTAAGGCTTGTTCTTGCTTAAACTAACAAAACATAATTACAAAATGAATTTTTCCTTCTGAGGTAACCAAACACCAACTATGTAATGAATACTGTGAAATCTCTAGCTAGGAAACTGTTTACTTTTTTACATTTTTTCTGAAGAATTTTCACATACTCAAAAATGTTTTCAGTAAAATAAGTATAAATTAACATGGATTTAAATAAGGAGATTGCATTACATTAGTTAGCATCAGAGTTGTATGAATTAGCATGTAATATTCCTTTGAAATATGGAGATTGTTATCTATTAAAAGGAGTTATTAGAGCAGGGGCATTTTGCAGACCGAATGCGACTCGTTTACTACACTTCTAAACAAATGGAAGACAAGGAGCATGGCCTATGGGGTCTAGTACTGCACATATAGGAATATATTCTCCAAATGCAGAATAGTGAGTTATTCTGAAGGATGTCCAAACAGACGGAATACTCTGTTTATCATGCTTGGAATGTAATAGTTAACAGTTTTACAGCCTGCCTGCTCAGCAATACAAAATGCATCAGTAAATTGCTGCTATGCATCCGTTTTCAGAATTCTAAGTGCCTGCATGCACAGTCCTGCTGAGATGGTATAATGTTTCCTTTCCATTATTACTCTTGAGTTCTTCAGAACACACAGTACTCTAGATGGAATCTTATGAACTACCTATAAATAGAGCCAATTATTTCTTATGTTCTCATGGTGATATTTTTAACTAGTTAACCAACTATTTATGAGTCTTCTATGTTGCTTTCTCACACACTTCTTGCTTGTTCATAAATAATGATTTTGCTATCCCATGGCCCCTGTCCTCTTCTTTTGTTGCTAGTCTTTCCTGCCAAACTTAATGCAGGGTTCCTGGAATTTTGCTTTTCAGATGTATTTCTCTGTTTATAACAAATGCATGTATTCATTCATTTCTTAAACTGACTGAGTGACTTGGGCCAAAAGATCCTTTTCTGTAATGACCAAGACAAGAAGGCAAATTATAGTTCCAATGAAAGGTCATTCTTCTAATGACAGGCTACTGTGCCTCTTGTGTTTCCTGTTTCAGAAACTGTCACTTACAGGAAACATTCAAACGTGTTGAAGAATGTGATATACATCCTTGTTAAATCAGTTAGTACTATAAAACACCTCTGGTAACAGATCAGATAGCTCAGAATTAAATTTATACCCACCTACTCATACATATGTCTCTATCTAGGCTTTCCTGCAATTCCTGAAGCCCAGCTCCCTAAGTCTTCATTCTTAATGCCTCAACTACCCAGTGCATGGAAAGCTTGTCCCTCAGACTGCAGAAGGGCTTTGCCCCATACAATAAACACTTACTTTTGAGGTTATTCAGTGGAGTGGATCCTGAGCAGAGATAACTTGGCAAACAGTCCTAAAACAGTTAATCCTTGTGGATTATTTATTTTAATTGACCATTGTCAATGACCAAGCTCCTGCCTGCCTCTACAGTCCAACCTCTGCAAGTCCTTTCCTTGGCAACTCATGTGACCCACAGAAGAAAAGTCTTCCCTATTAGGAGAGCACCTAACCTTGGGCTCACTGGGTGAGACTTGCCAGACAAGCAGGATGAGATGGAGCAAGCAGGCAGGCACCATCATATTGCAGCTCAGGGTTTTTTTTTTTTTGCTAGCCCTATATGTCCTTCTTTCACACTGGTGTTATCATGGAAGCATGGGTGGACATTTGGAGCAAGTCTAAGTGCCTGCCTTGCTCCTGGAAACTAGATGGCTCTCTTGCCCTCTCGGTCCTCGCTTTTGGCCAAATTTCATCTCTTTGAGCTCAGCCTTTGCTAGAACTCCATTAGATGATCATCTTGCTCCCTCACCACAACATAGGCATGTTTATTCTTCCTGCCAGTGTTTTCAAACTCCTGAACCATTACTTGAACTTGGATTGCCTTGGTTGCCTTGGTGATAGTCAGGGTTTAGCCCTTAGCACATTGGAAAAGGTTGTAGGTTTGTGAAAAACCTATTGATAAATCTGTCTGCCTTTGTATTTAGAGGTTTGTGCATTCACCTACCTGTCCGTATCTGTATCCCTTTACCTCTAATGTCAGGCTGGACTCTGTAGTGGCCTAGGATTGTTTCAAGGGATGCTATGCAAGTCTGGAAAATGCTGTATATTTAAAATGTCGATCGTGGCTCAGGCTAAATGCAAAATTATTACAGTTAATGAAAACATTCAATTGCAAATTAATACTACTAGTACTAATAATAATAATAAAAAGAATGCACTCCTCCAGATTTTAGGTTTTTTTTTCAGATGTGTACACACACATCATATATATATATATATATATATATATATATATATATATATATATATATATATATATATATATATATATTGGGGTGAAGACTGGTCTGCTGCTATACAGTACAGCATTTTTTTACAGGAAAATCCGCAGTACATTAAGTACTCCTATTGTATCTAGGGGAGGATCTGCATGCCGTAGCAGACATAAGGATGGTTATCCATTGTTTGTTTTGCAGTGTATCAAGTAATATGCATCCATCCCTTTATATACTGCATATGTAATTAACTACCAAATATCACTACATGTTAACACTGTCATCATTTGTCCCTTCATGATCTAGTGCAAGTTTGCTAACTGTGCTGTCTCTTCTGACAGGTTTGCTAACTGCGCTCTCTTCTGACAAGTTTAAGCTGTTTCATTTATTTTTCCTCTTCATACCATTTTCCATTTAAGAGTAATAATTTTAACACATCTGTCACCACACCTAGACATCTACTTTTTATGAGTCTGCATGCATAATAAGCAAAACAGACAAGTCCTCTTTCCTTTATGCAGGTATGTAGTCTTTCAGTTCCATTCCCATTTTGTTTTAATGGTAGATTAGCTATTAAAGTGTACAGTATAGCTCAATCACAGCTCAGTAAAAGCTGCACTGCTCCATAGCAGTGATGTTTTTATGATCAGCCTGGTTAGTAAAGGGTTGCATGTTTACCTGCTCTAATGGTAAAGTTACTATAGTAACATTATGCAGTAAACAATAAGTAAACAGAATACTGAACCAGAGTCATATTTAAACCTCTTTAAAATGGACTGAATGGCATAAATCAGAACTGCAGGCCTTCAGTTCTACCTCAGATGCAGTTTTAAGATATTAATGCATCCTTCAGGTTATAAAATATTTGTCCAACTGGGTAATACCCATTTTCAGCTGGGGCCTTGGGGAGAAAAGCTCCATTTGCTTACATTACATAGCATTATGCCAAGTTTCAGTTAAATACAGTAGTTACATTTTTATTTACATTTATACACATACAGTAGTTACATTTATAAATTCTAAAATTTTGCAAAGGTAGAAGTTACTAAGAGAAAGCCCACATGCAGCTTAGTGGATTGTGCAGGCAGCAGTTATGTATAAAAATTCTATTGTTATTTCAGTGAGAGGTTGAGAGCATTCTCTTTAAAGAGAGTATCTGTAGACCATTGTACGGTGAGCACAAAGTCTTAACCTGGTGATGAGCATATGTAGTACCAGGATTAGATAAGGTTGGTTAATAAAAGACTAAAATAGATCTTTGATATCTACACTATTTTTCTCCACTGAAATATTTGTTTTTTATGAAATATTGGGATTGATTGTTGTTAACTGGATTAACAACAATCAATCCCAATATTTGATTGTTGTTAACTGGATTAATGCCGCGGTGGTACAGCGGTAGCGTTGTTACCTCACAGCAAGAGGTTCTCCCGTTCAATTCTCGGCTTGGCTTGGGAGTGCCTTCTGTGTGGAGTCTGCTTGTCCTCCCCACGGTTGGGTAGCGTTCGAAAGACATGCGTGTGTAAATGGGCGTGCCTTCATTGAAGGTTGGGCATCAAGCTGGCACCTTGGCGTTTTGTAAAAAAATCTACTGCCAGTCATTAGTGGACCAGAGTTCCGCTGTGATGACCCCTTACCAGGAAAAAGCTGAAAGACAAACAACAACACTGTTGTTAACTGGATTATGATTAATTGCATGACATAGCTGACATCCGATTAATCAAAACTAAAACAGTTAATCCTGCAAAACACACAAATATCGCTCCAAATGTTGCACAGCAATACTTTGTTGCAGGGGACAAGCTCTCTTCCACCCCAGACCTCTATACATACAAACTGAGGTGTCACATACTTGAAAAGTAATGAAAAAGGCAAAAAAAGGCAAAAATAAACAAACATAAAATTCATCTTCTCTAAATTATATATATATATATATATATATATATATATATATATATATATAGCAAAAAGAGAGAGAGAAAACAAAGAAATAGATTATAAAATACACAACATAGCCAGTTCCAATGCAGTGAAATTTTAACCGCAGAAACCTAATGATCTTTCAATGTTGACATTTTGAAATTCAATGTAGCAATATATAAAAAACTGTACGTTTCACTTGCTAGTTATTTGCATCATTAACCTGACTTGAGGGATAACTACGGCCAGTGTTAGAAATTATGGGAGACAATTTTGTCCATTTTGCTGGAGGCTCCCCAGGTGACCGACCATCTACCACCACACCCTCAACCCTGTTCACCTACTAGCCTTCTGGAATTAAGATTATTTTGAATTAAGTATCAGCATATCATATATTACTGTGTTTGATAAGGAGCTCTGTTTTTCTATGACTAAATTTAACACTGAGACTAACCAGCAGAACTGTTTGAATTTGCAAAGCCATTTGCATAATCAACCACATGGAGGCAGAGGTTTGTATGTATCAGAATCGAAGACAAATTAGGTAAGGAAACTGAAGAAATCCAGGTAAACACTTTGTTGTATGCTATGAGTGAGGAAGTGGAAGCAATATACAGTTCATTTTGAGGGCCAGAGAGTTACATGTGAGACAGCAAGTTGCAACTCAATGAGCTTGAAGGGGGTGCTAATAGAGAAAGGAGGTGATCCCATGAGAAGATAGTAGGCCAACTCCATAAACAACAGGCTGGCCTCCTTCCTACTGTCTAACTCTTACCAGAGAATTTAGGGGTGATGGGAGCTCCAGGGCAGGAATGAATGGGCCATAGGCCGATCGCCTACTCTGGGAGCAGCCAGCATCTATTGCCCTAGAATAAATGGGGCAATTGGGTAAAGGAATGAATGGGCCATAGGCCGATCGCCTACTCTGGGAGCAGCCAGCATCCATTGCCCTAGAATGAATGGGACAATTGGGTAAAGGAATGAATGGGCCATAGGCCCATCGCCTACTCTGAGAGCACCCAGCATCCATTGCCCTAGAACGAATGGGGCAACTGGGTAAAGGAATGAATGGGCCATAGGCCGATCGCCTACTCTGAGAGCACTCAGCATCTATTGTCCTAGAATGAATGGAGCAATTAGGTAAAGGTAGAGGAGCTACGGGTAAGGTACTGGAGGGGGAACAAAAAATGAAAGAGCATGAGTTTTTTTTTGCAAGGTGCTTACATGATTTGGCTGCAAATTGTGTGGGTGATGAAATGAGAGATGAACAGATTAGGGACAAAAATATGGTTGGTCTAGCTAATACTGAAGTGTCATAAAAGTTATAGTTAGACGTGAATTTAATATTGGAAATAAGCAGTGCGAGTTGCTAGACAGGCTAAACGAATAAAAAGACAACATGTTAATATGAACATGCAATGCTATGCATAGAATAAAATGCAGAGGAAATGGCAAATTTAAAAAGAAATACGATACCCATGAGTATAAATATATGTATGAGAAGCAGAGTGAAAGTAAACATAGCAAACGTTTAAAGTGCAACAGCTTTCAGGCCGAGTCAGAGCAGTGGGCTATATGTGGCTGAAGATGCAAAGAATGCGATAAGATGAGGTATTTTGTTGTTATTTATAAAGTTAAGCTAATTAAAGAAATGGCTATTGTAAATACAACCGAGAAATGTACTCAAAAATCATTTTCCTGGGTTTAATGACTGCTATGCCAAACAGTGAATCAGACTAGCAAGTAAAACTCCCTATTAATGGAATCCCAGTAAACTAAGATTGCTATAGAGGCCGATGTTCTATGATACTGCACGCAGGAGCATTCTGGAAAATCTGTAATTGCATGAAGCAGAAACGGAAATACACAGCCCTGAAAACAAACCCAGGTGCATTAGTGGTTTTCTTGCCATGTCTGATTGGGTGGGGCATAAATATCAGTTCTTCGTTTATATTCTAGATGGTCTGTAAATAAACAATCTGCTCAGCAAAGCTGAGACACTTGAGATGGGAGTGATTACTAGCAAAACTGAAATCAGTGAAGATGTGTTTGCCAAAACTGATCTGCTTAACTGTGATTCAGTAAAAATAAAATTAAATGCTGCCCCATATGCCTTGACTACAGCTAGAAGAGTACCCCTTCCAGTACTATACAAAGTAGAGTTCGAACTCAAACAAATGGAAATCCCTTTGTGCAACAAAAAGTGTAACACAATCCTTCTAAATTGTTTGCGGCAATAGTCCTAGTCATTAAAACAGTGTAAGGATATGACTATGCATTGATCTGAAATGCAGTCCTGTAAAAAAGGTTTATTCTACCTACACATTAAGACATAGCACCTAAACTGGTCGATGCCAAAGTATTCCCCATTCTTTACATTTCCTGTAGGTTTTGGCTAATGCCCTTACGGAAAGATCACCAAATGTTGACAGCTTTTATTACTCACATGGGAAGTTTTTTTTTAATAGACTACCAGAACATTTCAATGCAAGACGGGCAATTAAATTTCTAGTCTCCCACCAGGACACAAGTGCTTTCAGCAATTACATTCTGCTAGCCGGTAAGCCATTAGACCTCAGGAATTTGTTTTAAAAGTGTTCAGATTTGTAAAGTAATACTTACTTTTTTCTCTTGCCTTGGTTGGCTCTGGCTCTGCCCCGCTCCGTTCGCCCTCGCTAACACTCGGGCTCTCTCCGCTCCCCTGCCCTGCCCCCTATTACCTCCCGCCCCCACTACCTCTACATTTATAGTAATCATAGCCACACCCACAGCTCACCCTCACATCACCTCCACCAATCACAGCTCCTCAAGTCATATCACATTAAACCACACCAACTTGCTCCACACAAAATACTCCCATTCACTCTCATTCCCACTAGGCATTTTTTGCATCACCCACACTACTTCCCCATCCACATATAGTGCAACCCTATAATTCCTATTCAGACTCCCCCACCTAGAAACAACATAAACTTTATAACCATGAATATCACACAACTAAATCTAGTCTGTCTTCTCATAATTCTTTACAACACCACAAGTTATCACTCTAGCAATATCCCTAAACTTAGTAGCACAACACTGCATTATGCACTCTCATACACAGACACCACACATTATAATAATATCTGCCCACACTTATTCAAGAACTACATAACAGACCAATTCAGAACTAAACACATATGCTCTCATTCCTACTCCAAAAAACACAATACTTTCTCACACTCCTCATCAAACTCCAACATCTGTATAACCATTTTAACTCCAGGCTCACCATAAGTGGGGATATCCACCCCAACCCAGGCCCAAATCCATCCTGTCCAACACAAACTGCTCAAACACAAATGTCAGAACATAACACCCCCACTTTCTTCATCCCTGGGCAAATCAACAACAGCAGCAAAACCAACCATCTTTTAATGCTAAATATTAATATTAGAAGTATCAAAAATAAAATACCTGAACTCCAGGCCACAATAGCACACTACTCCCCAGACATAGTTGCTTTAACAGAAACCTGGCTAAATAAAAACATAGCTAACTCAGAAGTTCTCCTACCGGCTACATTATCATTAGACAAGATAGACCACTTCGTAAAGGGGTGGAACTGTTACTCTACAAGTCCAACTTAACTGTCTGTCAATTACCAAACTCCTACCCCTCCCCAATAATTGGGGCATACTTATCTCACAACTTCAACTTCACCCTAAAAGGTCATCACCATAATTGTGATCTATATTCCACCTGGTAATACACCTGCTAGCCTTGAAGACTTCTTATCCTGGTGTTCTTCCACATACTCACAAGAAACCCTTATTCTGGGGGACTTCAACCTAGATTGGTTCACCTGTATATCAGAACCACCAAGTAATCTAATAAATCTCCATGGCTACCAGCAGCTAGTCCAAATTCCAACTAGGTGTGATAAAAATCTAAAAGGAATCCATCCTTGACTGGGTCCTAACTAGCAACCCCACATTGTACCCTCACACAGGCAGTCTCCCAGACACCTTAAGTGACCACAACATAATATACTTTATACATAGTAGAACAAGCATATGCAAAACCACTAACTATATATCCACTAGAAACACAAAAAATTCTCTCCTGAGGTCCTCAACACTTTACTGTGTAACTGTGACTGGACCCCCCTAAAACCCTCCCACTTGACCAGGCTGTAGCATATTTCAACAAAACATTTCTACAACACCTAGACACTGTCGCTCCATTGCGCAAAATCAAGGTTAGAACCTCTACAAACTCCTGGCTCAGTAAAGAAACCAAACAAATCCTCAAGTCCAGAGACACTGCCTGGCGTTACTATCAAAAAAACAAAGAAACACAAAGCCTAACTAAGTACCAAGAACTGTGCAACCGTGCAAAAAAAATGCATTAGGCTGGACAAAAAATCCTACTACACAACATTACAAACTAAATACCAATACAACCCGCAAAAATGTTGGCAAAATGTAAACCAGCTACTAAAATCCACCCAAAAGGCTACCCTCAAACCAACCACCCCTGACACTAAAGTTCCCATCAAAACACAATTCAACTCCCACTTTGTGAACTCAATTCTATCCTTAGTATCACAGGACAGTTCCTTCCTCACTATCCCCAACACAAATAACACTAATACAAGCTTTACCCTCAAAACAGTTTCCACCACTTCAATCAAAAGCATGCTCTCCAAACTAAAAACCTCATCAACAGCAGCCAGCCTACTCCCCAGCTATTTCTTGAAACTTACAGCAGATGCTATTGCTATCCCAGCCTCCACTCTCATAAACAGATCAATTGTTGAAAACTATGTGCCCAAACTCTGGAAAATATCCTATGTTACACCCATACATAAAGGCGGGACCTCCACTGAACTTAATAACTACAGACCCATTGCTTTACTCTCCCCCCTGGCCAAAATCCTAGAAAAATGCATCCATACCCAGATGCTAAACTATCTCCTAGACTGCAACATCCTGTCACCTACTCAGCATGGTTTCAGACCTGCCCATAGTACCACTACAGCTCTCCTCTGCTTCACAGACACAATAAACTGTCTCAAAAATGAAGGCCTGCAAGTGTTAACTCTTTTTTTGGATATGTCCAAAGCATTTGACACAATCTCACACCAAATCCTGCTAAACAAACTAAACCAATATCATCTATCTAATTCCACTCTTGCCTGGTTCCAAAGCTACTTAACTGACAGGTACCAAGCTGTGAAATGGGAAAATTCTCTCTCTCCTCAGCTGCCCATAACTATAGGAGTCCCACAGGGTTCTATCTTAGGACCACTACTATTCACAGTCTTCACAAATGACCTCCACACCTCCACACAGCATGCATCTATAATTCAGTATGCAGATGACACTACCTTAATCTGTGCTGCACAAAACATTCCCACCCTCCTGCAAACATCTCAACTAGCATTCTCTGACGTTGAAAACTACCTTACCAAAGCCCAATTTATCCTCAATCCAAAGAAAACTCAGCTTATGATTATAACCAGTTCTAACAAAAACACTAACAGTCAATTCACTATCTACTCCACAAATGCTACTCCAATTGCTCCAGTGGTACAGGCTAAGCTATTGGGAATAACCATAGACTCCCATCTAAAATTTGATAGTCATCTGAACTTAACTATTAAAAAAGTACATGCCAAACTGGGGTCACTCTACCGTATCAAACCATTTCTTACCAACAACACAAGATCATCCATTGCTCGCTCCCAACTTCTATCCACCCTACTCTATGCATCTCCCATTCTGACTAATCTCAACAAAACTGAACTAAGCAAAATGGAAGCTTGCTATAACAGAATTGCCCATTTTGCTGCAAATTGCTCATATAGAACTCATCACTGTACTGCTTTGAGACAGCTCCACTGGCTTGAACTGCCCAACCTCCTAACCTACAATCAGCTCTGCCTCTGTCATTCTATCTATTACCTCCCCAATAAGTGTCCTGCCCTCAAAACCTAGTACAACATCACTCAGCCAAAAGGCCTCTTAGATCATCAAGCAAACTACTACTAGAAGTCACCAACAGCTACAATAGCTTTGGAGATGCACTATATAGTAGTTCGGTGGCTAAAAAATGGAACTCTGTCCCTACTAGCATTCAAAACACATCATCCAAAGCCTCCTTTAAAGATCTCATCAGGCAACATCTCAAGCAAAGTTGGCAGTGCCATGATTGCTCCCCAGGCTAGTGAAAGCAGATAACATATGCATACTAAATCTAGAGCAATTGATAATAGTTTTTCAATCTTACTCACAAACACTGGCTAATCTACAATGTATGTACTGTACCTGTGTACTATGTATGTATTCTACCTACATTCCAAAGTTCAGCTGTACACCACAAATCTATTACTTACCTTTATTTTTTAAATTAATATATTTTTTGATTGTTCTCTCCACTGTAACTGTTTGTGCCGCATACCACTGTAAAAACATGTCTCTTGTAATTTGTGTGTATACTGATTATGTCTAAATAACTAAATGTGTCTGTAATTTTTCTTTGTGGAGCTTTTCTCCCCGGGCCTCTGCTGAAAAAGGGCCTTTTCGGCTCAGTCAGACACCCCCGGTTAACAAATGTAAAATAAAATAAAATAAAATAAATAAAATTTATTAAAAGGGCATGAAGATAGTGTAGTCATAGATGATATACTGGTGTTTTATCCACACAAAGAGACAACATTCAATACTGGAGGCAGTGCTCCAAACTATTAAGGATTCAAGTTTGAAACTAAAGAGATATATTTTTTTGGAAAGTCTGAAATTTGCTTACAGCATAAGTGCTACTGAACCAGACCAGATGCAACTAAGGTCAGAGAAATAGCAGAACTAAAGCATCTAACAATTGTAAGTGAATCTTACGCATGATAAACGTGGACAAATTCATACCAGAACTGTCTATGGCACTACATCCACTGACAGTCTTGTTAAAAAGATGTATCCTAGTCATGAGAAAATATTGAAGGCCAACAAAGAGTGAAGGAAGTTCTAACAACTGCTGCAGTGCAAGCACACTATGATGCCACCAAACTGCTAGCAAAGAATGTCAATGTTAGTAGTTGTGGCCTAGGTTCTATATTACTTCAAACTGGATGAGCAAGTGTTACATCCTGCTCTTCATTGCTTAAGAATGCCAAATAATGCTGGACATAAATATATAAGATCGAGAAGGAGTGCCTTGTGAGCATATGGGTATGTGAGAAATTCTCCAGAAATCTGAGATTAGATACATTACTTTCCAACTCCAAACTGACTACAATCCTCTGGTTCCACATATTAATTTCTAAGATTTAGACAAGATAACACCAAAATATTAAAGGTTTCTAATGAGAGTGAGGCATTTCAGAGTCCGACTAATCCAGCTGCTGAGAAATACAGTTATTCATGAATGACATGCTATCCAGAGGTCCTGTGTGTGACCAAATGCTGTCAAATTCTGTAAAAGATTTTGCCACCTGTGTGCAGAGCATCATAATGCAACTAGTGACTACAGAAATACTACAAAAATTGAAACAAGCTACTAAGAATGGCCATGATTTACAAATCAAATATTTCAGAGATGGATGTCCTAAATACTGGATATAAATTAACATCTTATTTACAAATATTATACAGTTGAAACACAAGTGTCTGAATGTAATGCTTTGCTACTGTGCCAAGACAGAATAGTAGTAGCCTCATCACAACATACCAGAGTGTTTAAGCAAATATATGAAGGACACCAGGGCCACATAAAATGCTGTGAAACAGCCACAATATTTGTATGGTGGTCCTAACATTAAATCAGAATTTTTAAAAGCTTGTGTCAAAGTGTCAGTTCTGTAAAGTCCATAAAACATCTCAAATAAGGGACCTATTACTGCCAATAAGGCCCACAACAGATAAGTGCTGACTTGTGTGTCTGAGTCAAGAGCTACTTATAAGTAGTGGACTGTTACTATTGACAGATTAAAATACAACATATGTGAACCACGATGAGCCAACAAATCATAGCAAGATTCAAGACCAGGCTAACAAGATGTGGAATACCAACTGAACTAGTTACAGAAAATGGAACAGAATTATGTCAACTGATTTCCAGAAGTATACATTATTACAACTGTGGGTTCACTCCTACTACCTTAAGTGTTCAGTATCCCCCAATCAGTCACTGAGAGGGCAATCCAAACAGCTAAGAAGTCATTACAAAATGATCAGATAGCCAAAGACAAGAGATTGTTTGACAGATTCTACCCAACCACTCACTACCTGTTCTTTGACCACTTCGATCAGTACATCTCAATTTAGAAAGAGAAAGAAAGTATGGGACAACTGGTGTTCCAGTACAAAAGAAACAGCCAAGATTATACATGGTGCAAACTGAAGATACTGCCATAGACACACACAAGCAATTCTGGATGAGCCGAGTTCCTCAGAGTCACCCCTGCATTTGAACCAAGATAACCAGGTCCTTATCCAATAAGAACGTTCATGTTTCTTCAAAGGCTTTGCCACAATCTAGTATGCAGGACAAGGGTGAAAGTCCTGAATCCACAATGTATACTGACAGCAATTTACTTTTGATCTGGGTATGACTGTACTTGATTTGGCTCAGACAGTTTCACAAATAGACACTGGACAAAACATTAATCATTTTAATTGTCTAAGTTTTCCTTCTGCAGGTTACAGTTCTGCTCTTGCTACTCAATATGGCTGTGAAGTTCAAACACCATCAAGGTGTTTAGAATGTAACTGAATAATATGGTCAAATAAATGACCGATTTTGATTTTTCTTTATATATTACTGCATTTTTGTTAAGAGTAATGTCCACCTCATTTACTAATACTGCATGAATAACTGCTCACCTAGAATATGTAAAAGTTTGAGAGCACTCAGACAGTCGATAACATTCCATCATGTTAAATATGTGCATTGGTAATGCACTGCAACCACAGTATGTAGTTTTAGAGAGTTCCTTCTCTTATTGGGGGAGGGAAATGTGATGATAAATGTACAGCAGCTCTGCATGGGTAAATACTATAAATGGTTTTAGTGCACAATGTCAGTAAAGCAGAAAGTTGACAGTGAATTTAAACTGTTCTTTTGGTTTGAATGTGGCTTTTCTCAACAGGTGAGAGGTTGTCATAATGGTTAAGGTGTCTACCATACAGACACAAGGTACACAGCTTGATTCTCACATGGAGTAACTGGCTAGTCTTAAAATGACCCACAAGGGCAGTTATTCTAGTACTAATCTATGAACATAAACATGCATGGAGGAACTGGTTTTGGTAAATGAGTTGTTTTGTCTTTTGTGACAGTTGTGCAATTGTGGAGTTAATTTTCAATCTCAAACCATGTTAATACAGAGGGCTCGACATTTGCTGTTTTAAATATGTGACTCTTAAACTGCATTTGCCATTCAAATATCAGGATTCCAGATTCAGTAAGTTTACTTTCACTTTTAGTACTAATCGATGAACCTATATCTATATCTATCCATCTATATATATATATATATATATATATATATATATATATATATATATATATATATATATATATGGGTCTAGGATTATTCACTGAAAACACATTTCACTGAAAGTCAAATGACTGTGCACAAATCACTGAAAGCTCAATTCACTGAAAACTCAATTCACTGAAACACATTTCACTAAAAGTTATATATGGCCTTTTCCCCACTGTTGTGCGACCCTGGAGTTAGTATATATAGTAAGGGGGGTGTGGGGGGCTCTGCCCCCACATATTTTGGATATATATCAAGTTCAGAAAAGAGTAATTTATTGAAATTGCAAGTATCCATGCATATAGTTCAAAATATTTAAAATAGGTGGGGGGCTATGCCCCCCCCTTTCTATATATATACTAACTCCAGGGTCACACAACAGTGGGGAAAAGGCCATATATAACTTTCAATGAAATGTGTTTCAGTGAATTTTGTTTTCAGTGAATTGAGCTTTCAGTGAATTTTGCACAGTCAAATGTGTTTCAGTGAAAAAGGCAAACAGGTCCACCACAGGAATAGAGTCACAATAAGGCTAAGACCACTGAAAATGTAGGAAGCAGTTTAATCCACGACTGAGCGCTTTCACCAGAAACCTGGTATCATCAGAGTCAAAAACAATTCATACACACCCAGCATGTTCTTATATACAATAAAAAAAGCAATTAATCAATTATCATTCCTTAATTGAAGTAACATCCTTAAAGGTGAACTGAGCAGGAATCAAATACATTTCTAAAAAGGCATATGTATAATTCCTTCATTGGTGTAAACAAATAAAAAATAATAAATATATACACAAAAATAAATGTAATGATATAAAAAATATATATATATATATATATGTTGTATATAAATGTATTTCATATCTTAATAACAAACCTAACCTAACTAGAAATATAAATCACAGTGTATGAAATGTAATAAAACATGTTTACAGAATAAATTTTAAAAAATAATGATAGTCACAAAAATATTATTCAAAATATAAACAATAATGTATCAAATTCAGATGCTTGGTGTTTCCTTATACAAGACTGATCAGGGTAATTATAATTGTAACCATGCAACATTAACTTCTTGTTACTGCAACCACCAGGAAGATGTATATGAAACATAATGTTAGACAGTCATCCAAAAAGTTAATTCTAATCTAAATAAAATTAGATCTATTTTAACAAAGGTTTTAAAGAAATACTTTCGTTGATCCCTGGATGTTTAGTAGCATTTAGCCTGATCTGCCATTCCATTTCACGGAGTGCAACAAGATTATCAACATCTCCGAATGCATCAGATTTAATTTTGTCCACTACAAAAAATAAAAATTTTTTGAATTCGTGACAAGTCCTACTATGTAAATAAAGGGCATTGTGGTCATCCTTTCTTCTAATGGAACCACAATGCTCCCTAATTCTCTCTTTTAAACATCTTGTAGTCTTGCCCACGTAAAAAGCATCGCAGGTCATACACGATGCAACGTATACACAAAACTTGGTGGCACAATTGCATCTCCCAGGGCATGCAATAGAACGACCATAGCCCGCCACCATAAGGTTGGAACCAACTGCTATAAATCTGCACCATTTACAACTACCACATTTGTTCATTGTTGATCTCACATGGTTATCACTTCTTCTCTCTAATATGTCCTTCAAATTATTTCCCCTACTAAAAATTATTACAGGGGCATCACCCAAAATAGATTTTAGATTTTCACTTAGAAAATAATCCCATAACATTTTTACATTTGTACAGATTTCCAAGGAAATATCATTATATTTCAAGATGAATTTAGGCCTTTCTTTATCTATACCCACGTTGTTGTTGTCACTGTTCAACCCATGTGAAACTAATTCCTTAACCCCTGTTTTCAAAATTGGGGAATATTTACTTCTCCTCTTTTTATACACCTCCTTTTTTGTTCTAATTAAGAGTGCCAAAGGATATCCTCTCTCCAAGAAAAATCCAATGAGGATGTATATTTCTTTCTTGAAGTCCTCGTCATTACTGGTCAACCTAGAAAGGCGAACCATCTGACCTTTGACCAAACCCCTCCTCTGGTGCATAGGATGGCAACTGGTATAATGCAACATAGAATTTGCATAACTCGGTTTTCTATATATATTACTAGCAAATTCCGTTATGTTCTTAGTAATCCTAATGTCCAAGAAGTTGGCATAATCTCTATTCCAATTATAGGTAAATTTGAGGAATCCAGAACAGTTGTTAATATAATCCATGAATTCCCTAACATTATCCTCATCACCCTTCCATAGTATAAGTAGATCGTCCAGAAACCTATTGTATGACAGAATGTTGTTCCTAAATCTGGAATTCAATATGTACTTTTTTTCCCATGCTAATAAAACTAAGTTAGCATAGGCTGGGGCGCATTTGGCACCCATTGCTACCCCAGTCATTTGTTTGTATCTTTCACCCTCAAACATAAAAAAGTTGTTATTGAGTACCAATTCCATAAGTCCATGACAAATCTCTAACTTGTCCTTATCAAATTTCCTGTTTGAATGTAGACTATCATAAAAAAGCTCTAAACCCTCCACATGAGGAATTACTGAGAAAAGATTGACAATATCAATTGTTAAGAAACCAAAGTTGCCAAGTTCCAAAAAATCAATTGAATTCAACCTTTCTAAGCAGTGCCAAGAATCCTTGAGTATATGTTCAGCATCTGTTAAGGCCTTCTTGCAATGAAAATCTACAAAGGCTGCCAGTGGCTCGGTTTTCGAACCCTTGGCTGAAATGATAGGACGAAACTGAAGAAATTCAGTTCCCTTATGAGTCTTAGGTATGCCAAAAAACTTTGGCATATAAGGAAACTTCACTGCTAAGAAATGAAAGTCTGCCTCATTAATCACTCCCTGATATAAGGCGTCTAATAGGTACATATCAATTTTCTGATATGCTGAATTAATCTCATGTATCGATACTCTTGTATAAGTGTTGTCATTATTTAGGATGGACATCATCTGACCAACATAATCCAAGTTGTACATGATGACCATCCCTCCACCCTTGTCAGGTCTCATACATCTATATTGACCCGTCAATGTAAGTTCCTTGAGTACTACCCTTTCATTGTTTGTCATATTGTCAATATAAGTGGCCCTTTGCAAACAAAGTCTCCTCAACTCATATTCCACCATTTTCTCAAAAATACTGATCTCTTTGTTAGCAGGTGGCACAAAAATACTTTTCCTCTTAAGTATATTGGAACAGTCCTGCCCATTAGATGTAATACTGTTAGTACCTGAAGTGTGAAAATAAAGTTTCAAATTGATTTCCCTCGTAAATAGCTTAAAGCTTTTCAATACGTGGGTTACATCTAAACTGAAGCTTGGTACAAACTTTTCCCCTTTGCTAAATAATTTAAAATGAAATTCATTAATAATTAAATCAGTATAATTGTATATAATATACCCCATTTCCTTTTGAATACTGTGTTTCAACCCCTTCTGTGGAATGGAATACATGTTACTAGCACTGTATGTTTCTGCATCATTATTGTTCAATTTAACTTCCAAATCCTTTGTTAATGTTACATTTAAACAATCATATCCATTAGTTGTAGTGGCATCAACATAAACCTCTTCCATAGAAACATCTAGAAAGGGCGGTATAACTGTCAACGCAGTATTCAATTGATTTTGTGCATTAATGTTAAACTCATAGTTGCACTCCACCTGTTCATCCCTAGTGTTAACTTCATGCTGGTAAGTCTCAAAAATATTGCCTTGTAACAACATCTCAATTCCATCATTGTCAACATCAGGTGAAATAAAACTGTTTTGGTTAAATTCATCAATTGCATAAATATTCAAATCAGTATGTGGACATTCACTAACAAATACACTACAAAACTCTTCATAATTCCCCTCATCGATTGTACCATTAGGAGAACTAGAGACAGTTTGTAAAGAAGAATTGAACAATGCATCAATGTCATCACATAACGAAAAATTAACACATAAATCTGAGGTACATTCAGAAGTAACAGAAATCAGCGATGGTTTGTTCCCCTCCTTCCTGGACTTAGTCGTTGGGGCTGACCCTGGTCTCTCCCCTTGTTTAATAGTCTCTCGGACCTTCGTGGTAGCTCCGGTCCCTCCAAAAAATCGTCAATATTATCCCCCTGGCTTTCATTGAGATATTCCCCATTATGATTATAAACTTCAAATCTAACAGGGGTTTCTTGTTGGTAATAAAATGCCTTCCGTCCCGGCGGATATGCGGTACGTGTTTTGTAAGCATGGCAGTCTCTGTCTAACTTTTTATTTTTAATGACCTTGTTCTTATATACAAAGTTATCTACATTTTTGATCACCCTCTCGTAGTGGTTTTTGTGCTGAAAAAATAATAAGTCTTGTGTAATATTAGCATCCAAGTTCACTATTTCCTCTCGTAACTTTTTCATTTTAATCTCATTATGCCTCAATATTATATCTAATAAATCCATACCTGTCCTTTGGTATAAATCAATAAGTTCTTCATAGGCTTTGGAATCAGCCTCGATTCCCGTGGGTAGTTTCCAAATCCTTAAACCCATCGGAATCTGCCCCATTTCTTTTGATTTAACGAGAAATAAACTATCCAATTGTACTGCACGGAACTTGGTGCAAGTCTTTTCATATTTAAATATCTGTTCACGTAGCGTCAAAGGCTGTTGGTTAATTTGACCCACGTGTCCCTTAGCATTCAAACCTCCACTTACGTCTAAAGTAGGGGTTTCCAACCATGCGCAAATGTTCCGTTGCTGGGTGTTGTAGTCCACAGTCCCCGATGTTGGCGGTACTTCCGTGTTGGAATTGCTGTCACCAAACGAATTTCCACTCCTATCACGTCTAACGGCACCACTGTAAGTTGTAGATTTTACCCTCTGCCCGGGTGTGATGTCGCTAGGGGAATGTAGTGTATACAGCTCCACCTGCGTCTCAGTAGGGCTGTTCACAGGAGTAGCATCATCTTTAGCCTTCTCCTCCTCATATAAACGTGCCAGCTTGGCCAACACGGTAGTTAGTTCTTTAAGCAATGCTTCCATGTCCACAACAATTCTTGCCTAGTGCTCAAATTCACGGTTGACCAAACAATAAAAGAAAAGTACAAGGACCCCAAAAAAGGAATCCACAACAAGTAAAAAAGGCAAACAGGTCCACCACAGGAATAGAGTCACAATAAGGCTAAGACCACTGAAAATGTAGGAAGCAATTTAATCCACGACTGAGCGCTTTCACCAGAAACCTGGTATCATCAGAGTCAAAAACAATTCATACACACCCAGCATGTTCTTATATACAATAAAAAAGCAATTAATCAATTATCATTCCTTAATTGAAGTAACATCCTAAAAGGTGAACTGAGCAGGAATCAAATACATTTCTAAAAAGGCATATGTATAATTCCTTCATTGATGTAAACAAATAAAAAAAAATATAAATATATACACAAAAGTAAATGTAATGATATAAAAAATATATATATATATATATGTTGTATATGAATGTATTTCATATCTTAATAACAAACCTAACCTAACTAGAAATATAAATCACAGTGTATGAAATGTAATAAAACATGTTTACAGAATAAATTTTTAAAAAATAATGATAGTCACAAAAATATTATTCAAAATATAAACAATAATGTATCAAATTCAGATGCTTGGTGTTTCCTTATACAAGACTGATCAGGGTAATTATAATTGTAACCATGCAACATTAACTTCTTGTTACTGCAACCACCAGGAAGATGTATATGAAACATAATGTTAGACAGTCATCCAAAAAGTTAATTCTAATCTAAATAAAATTAGATCTATATTTTAACAAAGGTTTTAAAGAAATACTTTCGTTGATCCCTGGATGTTTAGTAGCATTTAGCCTGATCTGCCATTCCATTTCACGGAGTGCAACAAGATTATCAACATCTCCGAATGCATCAGATTTAATTTTGTCCACTACAAAAAATAAAAATTTTTTGAATTCGTGACAAGTCCTACTATGTAAATAAAGGGCATTGTGGTCATCCTTTCTTCTAATGGAACCACAATGCTCCCTAATTCTCTCTTTTAAACATCTTGTAGTCTTGCCCACGTAAAAAGCATCGCAGGTCATACACGATGCAACGTATACACAAAACTTGGTGGCACAATTGCATCTCCCAGGGCATGCAATAGAACGACCATAGCCCGCCACCATAAGGTTGGAACCAACTGCTATAAATCTGCACCATTTACAACTACCACATTTGTTCATTGTTGATCTCACATGGTTATCACTTCTTCTCTCTAATATATCCTTCAAATTATTTCCCCTACTAAAAATTATTACAGGGGCATCACCCAAAATAGATTTTAGATTTTCACTTAGAAAATAATCCCATAACATTTTTACATTTGTACAGATTTCAGAAGTTGACAGTGAATTTAAACTGTTCTTTTGGTTTGAATGTGGCTTTTCTCAACAGGTGAGAGGTTGTCATAATGGTTAAGGTGTCTACCATACAGACACAAGGTACACAGTTTGATTCTCACATGGAGTAACTGGCTAGTCTTAAAATGACCCACAAGGGCAGTTATTCTAGTACTAATCTATGAACATAAACATGCATGGAGGAACTGGTTTTGGTAAATGAGTTGTTTTGTCTTTTGTGACAGTTGTGCAATTGTGGAGTTAATTTTCAATTTCAAACCATGTTAATACAGAGGGCTCGACATTTGCTGTTTTAAATATGTGACTCTTAAACTGCATTTGCCATTCAAATATCAGGATTCCAGATTCAGTAAGTTTACTTTCACTTTTAGTACTAATCGATGAACCTATATCTATCCATCTATATATATATATATATATATATATATATATATATATATATATATATATATATATATATATGGGTCTAGGATTATTCACTGAAAACACATTTCACTGAAAGTCAAATGACTGTGCACAAATCACTGAAAGCTCAATTCACTGAAAACTCAATTCACTGAAACACATTTCACTAAAAGTTATATATGGCCTTTTCCCCACTGTTGTGCGACCCTGGAGTTAGTATATATAGTAAGGGGGGTGTGGGGGGCTCTGCCCCCACATATTTTGGATATATATCAAGTTCAGAAAAGAGTAATTTATTGAAATTGCAAGTATCCATGTATATAGTTCAAAATATTTAAAATAGGTGGGGGGCTATGACCCCCCCCCCTTTCTTTATATACTAACTCCAGGGTCGCACAACAGTGGGGAAAAGGCCATATATAACTTTCAATGAAATGTGTTTCAGTGAATTTTGTTTTCAGTGAATTGAGCTTTCAGTGAATTTTGCACAGTCAAATGTGTTTCAGTGAAATGTGCTTTCAGTGAATAGTCCTAGACCCATCTATATATATATATATATATATATATATATATATATATATATATATATATATATATTTATATATAAAGGGGGTGGGGTAAAACCCCATGCAACCCTGGGAGGTGTTGGAGACTTTGCCTCTATGAAGATATTTTTAGGCTAATGTGTCTACTTTAAACTATTGCAACTGCAAGGCTGCTTTCCTTGTACTTGCAGCCATTTTACCAGTGTTGTTACTGGCTGTTAGTCAGTGCATAGTTGAATTTTTTTGTTGACTGTATTACTTTCAAAATTAGGAAATATTGAACTTTTTATATGGGTTAGAGATAGTGGCACTGATGAAAAGACAGGATTCAGAACTGGTGGTAACAGAGCTGAAGATGTTAAGATTTGTATTGGGTGTAACAAGGATGGATAGGATTAGGAATGAGTATAGTAGAGGGTCAGCTTAGGTTGGATCGTTTGGAGACAAAGCCAGAGAGGTGAGATTGCATTGGTTTGGACATGTGCTGAAGAGTGATCCTGGGTATATTGGAAGAAGGATGCTAAGGATGTAATTGGCAGGTAAAAGGAAAAGAGGAAGGCCTAATATAAAGCTTTATGGATGTGATGAGAGGGGACATGTAGGTGGGCAGTGTGAAAGAGCAAAATACAGAGGACAGGAAGAAACGGAAACACATGAGCCACTGTGGCGACCCCTAACAGAAGCAGCCGAAAGAAGAAGTTGAGCTTTTTAAACATATTCCACTGTGAATATGTAAAATAGTAGCTTTAAGAACCCATACTGCGTAATGTTTGTGTCCGGTGCTAGTATGTTTGTAATGAGACATTTAACTGTTAATGTCCTTCTTGTTGTGGTGCCATTTTGTGTGCTATTAAAAGTTGCTGTTTTACTTCAAATGGCTGCCATAGCCTGATGATATGTCTATGGCTTGCAAAGATGATGAGTAACTAAAGTTGCAATTGTGACACTGTGCATTAAAAGTACATTAAAAGAGAAGTAGACTATCAATCTATCTTGATAAGTTACATATTCAGCACACACCACAATAATCTTTTGGAGGTGTTGCAGATCATGCTACTGAAGCATTCTCATTGAAAGAATAAACTTTGTAAAATCTCCTGACTCATGGCAGTCCACACTTTTTGCATCACATTTCCACCATCCTCAAATGCCAGGAAGTGCAGGACAAATGAGTCCATGGAGATAGGCTTGATGGCTGTGAGGAGACTGGGTGGGGGGAACAGAAACAGGTTGAAATGTTTCTAAGCTTCATTATTCATTCTCATATTATACTACCACTTTCTTCCATCACGGACTTTCAATCAGCTCTTACCAGTGCTGAAGTGTTGGGAGTCCCTTGTGCAGTTAGTTCTCATACTTTGTTGCAATCGGTCTTTTTCCAGAAAATCATATAAAACTGTTGTGCCTTTTTAAAATGCTCAACAGGAATAACAATCTCAGGCCTGTCAAAAGAATAAGCACTGATGACACACCATAACCATATAACTATTTCTGAAAGTTTACTCATTTATTTAATTCTTTGCTAAACTGTATACAAGTGGACTAATGCTTGCAGAATAGCACATGCCCAGGGTCAACAGTAAAGACTACATGCAGGGTAATTTATAGTAGCCACTAAGCAGCATGGTTTGGCAGGGGGAAGGAATCAGAATACCTTATAGAAATCCAATTGGATGTAGGCAGAACATGCAAAACCCACACAATTTGTCCAACTTTCTAAAATACACTTCCCCACAAAATATCTCCGCAATCCAGGCCAGACATTTTCTATCTTTAAAACTTGTCCTTCCACCATCCTTTGTAAGGCTCTCTGGAAACTATGGTATTCCTGCAGTACCTTTATAACTCAAATGGTTTGTGTTACTATTTTTCCTCTTTTAGGAAAATGAGATTTTTTTATCCACCTCTTCCTTCTATCACTGCAGACACACAGACACACACGCACCTACAGTTTTATTTCCCAGGCATTGTTTTGCTCCTCTCTATGACTGCACCAAATTTTTTATTTTTTTTTTCCATACCATTGAACTGGTGGTCTGGTTTCCTCCCACATCTCAAAGACATGCTATAGGTGGATTGGACACTCTAAATTGGCCCTAGGAATGAGTGCATGCATGTGTGTGCCTTCTGTGGAAGGTTGGGTGCCGGGCTGGCAACTCGACACTGTAAAACTCTACTGTCAATAATGAGCAGACAGGTGATCCGCTGTGGCGACCCCTAACCGAGAAAAGTCGAAATTAGAAGAATTGAACTGGTATCATAGTAGAAGCATTATTGCTATGTGTTGAAATAATGAAGGAAAAAGCTGAAGAGCAAGATAAGTGAGAAAATGAAAAGACATGAGCAAAATAATATGTCTGGATGGTAGAGGGAGGTGGGAGAACACTTGAGCTTACAGAGGGAATGGATGGGCAGTGAGGGGAAGTGACAGAGAGACCTTTACCTAGGGCTCCATTTCATGTAGGTCTGGCCCTGACAACTATTATTCTTAAGTAATTTATTTTTTGTAATATCTGTACTTTGTAGCTTGAGTTTTGGCTAAAACAGCCCTCAAACCAGTCTGCATTCTCAGTTAAATTAAAAATGAAGCACACATTTTAAATAGTTTGCCTATTAAATGCAGACATTTTCTCCAAATGTCCCTTTCTGTATGTTATAATTGATAGCTAGTACAGCTCCCCCAACATCCTCATTTTATTGTCACTGTTTTATTCAGTGTATACCTTAAAAGAACAGTTTCATAATATATTGCTTCCTGACTTCTTCTCTTCAGTGTAAGAATGATAACAAGTGTGTACGGTGTATGTGTGTGTAAATGTGTGTCTATTTGGGTGTGTATGTGAATACGAACATCCAGTTTGCAGTGAGTGCCCATATTAGGAAATTTGCAAACGTGAAGATTGGAGATACCAATTTTGTTAAACATGTGAAGCTTTGAGTGGGTAATATCAGTTACCTAATCATCACATTTATTGTCTTGCATGTTAAAACAGTATTAAAATGGAAGTAATTGCTTAGATAAGTCATTAGAAACCAATTATTTGGCTTTCATGGTAAAAGATAATGACAACCTATGAGCCCTTAAATTCAGCTGCTAGACCTTAGCATCCCCTCTTCCGTAAGAATTGCAGTTGTATTATTGCGTTATTAGTCATTGCTAACAGTAAATCAATACAAAAGTGATTTTTAATGTTTGCAGCTATAGTTGTCGCACGGTTTGGAATGTATAATGTTTGCAACTGAGATTGTGTCGCTATGGTTTATTGTCATTTATATAGATGTAACATGGCCTATGTCAAACATGATCATTTAATAAAGATGTTTCTTGTTAAAAAACACACACTAAATCACAACAATAGTGAGATTCAACTTTGGCTGCTAGTATAAATTATAGAAGTATTCCTGGTCCTGTCCTGTAGTTAGCTGTCAATCGAGGTGCATCACCGGACTATTCTCTCTGGCTGGACAGAACATGAAGTACAGTACGCAGAGCTTCATCCTGAAAGAACAGTGCATGTCATAGCCTTGCTTGTCATCGTGTTCCCAAACAGAATGGTACAGCTATTAACATCATTCCACATTAAAAATGATACAATCAAGTGACTATTCCAGTAATATGTACTGCAGTGTCTTGATGATATATGGTTTTTCAATACGGCATAAATTAAACCCCTGAGGGAAAACAACAGTCTAGAAGCAGAGTGATGTGAAGGAGAAAGCATAAAAAGAGAGGAAAGCAAAACTGTCAGGGATATGTTTGCATCAGTAGTTCAAATATTTTCTAGCAATTATTTACTTGCAGTCTAAAATACTGATCTTATGTGGGACAGCTTTTAGCATACTTTAAAACATTTCAGTGAAAAATAGCATTTTGAGGCATATGGACATCTATTTAGTTTATTTATTATGTCTGTTAGCAATTCATTAATTTTAAATCTCTGTTAAAGAAATAAGATAAAAGGACTGATACTTTTGGACATTTTCCAACTACAACCAAGGTCTGGTGCATAGAATAAAGAATGAATCATTAGCATGTGTGCAATGGAAATTAATAGAAATATACAGGTACCACACTGGTGCATGTTTGTAGCAGAGGATATTTTAATAGCGCCAGCTTTAGGCTGTTTACTCCCCTAGGCAATCTTTTAGAGAAGCAACCCCTGCTTCCAGTTTTCAGGCATGTACTGAAACTTTAGTTATACTGACATTATACCATAAGGTATTCTCCTTTCCAAGAAGGATTTTGACACATAAGTTAGACACATGGAGTTGGATATTAACGAAGCCAAATGATTAAGCGTGTCACTCCAACATCTTGCATCACTTATCATCATGGGAAATACAGTACCACACTTTAACATGGACTCCAGATAGTTGCATTCTTAAATAGACGGTAAGACTAGTTTAGTATCTAAAGGAACAATTCCATTGTAATATTAATAATGAAGAAAGGATGTCAGGATCAGAACATGCCCACAAAAATACTTGTGATCCTTTCACAACTTTCCCAAACGAAGAATATTAATGAATGGTATCTAGTGACAAGATCAAACTGTTGTCGTTTTCCATTTTTGTTAAGACAGAAGAAAGTAACTTTTGGGGTCAGGTTTACTTTGTCTGGTAAAACTAAATGACTGCTTATTCTTATTTGCAACAGCTGGCTGTGACTGCCACGGATGTGTCTTATATTACCGGCTACGCAAAATAGATCATTTTCCAGAGCTTTTGGTGTTTGGTACTCAGAAGTTGTTCAGAACCTGATGTATTTATAAACTATATACTGACATAACCTATATACTCCTACATACACAAATGAAAAGATATGTTTCAAAATGTGGTACTTTTAAAGAGAAGGAATCCAGGATGACAAAATATCAAGCATCCTGAATAACTAAGCTGTAAAATTAAAACAGAAGTTAATTTTCATTAACAGCAAACAGTTATGTGATATTCATTAAAATAATTATGGCAAATCTCAAAAAATGAAACAAAATATTTTATCTAGCTATTTTTTTATATATTACACATATATACACACATATTCATTAGCAGTAATTTTCTAATATCCTCATCATTTTTCTTAAGAAAACAGTTATTGGCTTTATTTGTCTTTCTACAGAATTTTTAATGTTTGTTTTATTTTTATTCAATATGCATTAGCATTTGTGTACCGCATTGTCAGATGTTTCTCCTAGGACAAACAATGCCTGGAAGAGCCCATCTACTGTATTTGTATGAGTGTATATATAATTTGACTCCTAATTTATAGTGGGTTCTGTTGCATCCAGGACTGCTGTTTTGTTTCATGTTATTCACTTCCTGTACCTTTCTACACTGCTTGTGGAGTTTATTCTTTCATTTCCTTTGGGAGTCTTGTTTTAATTTTTTTAGCTTTTTGGAAGTGTCGTACTGTCATTGATCTGGTAATATACATATGTTTGTGGTTTTAGTACTATTTATTACCACAAAATGCGTTTGCTTTGTGTCAGTCTTGGTTCCTATTTTGTTCTTTTTCTTTTTTGATTATACAGACTTAGTAATGTATTTGAGCTGGGGTGTGTGTTTATTTTAGACTGACTTTGTGCAGAGAACAGGCCGTCTGCATTGTGGTGGCCTGAGTATTGACTATGCAATAATTAGAATGTGAATGGCTATAAAGACAAAGGACCACATGCATAATTGCTATTCTCATGTTATTAATGCAGCCATAAAAGAAGGGCATGGCTCATTACGAAAATGAATTCCCTCCCACGTAGATATTATTTTAAGGATGCAGGCATCTACTTAACAGCTAGACATTCCAAGAGTCCTGCAGAAGATTCATCTGTACTCCCCAAAAGTCTTGCTACTGACTCCCTTTTGGCCAAGACAGCACTGGTTTCCCCTCTTGATGCGTCTGGTCAGGCAACCGCCACAATTTACCTCACCAGTTGGACCTCCTCACACAGGACAATGGATCTCTCACCCATCCTCACTTGTCCACTCTTCATCCGACACTGTGGGTGATAGGGTTTTGATCCTTTTCTTGAAGACACTGTGTCTGTGACTTAGGAGATATATTTTTGTGTCAATACTGCTACCGAGCATACCTCTGATGTTTCAGTATAGACTACAATTGGTTTGCTAAATTCAGGAGATACTAACAGTTCTAAGCATAGTGTTCCCATTAACTGCTTGAAAGTAATATTGGCTTTCAGTGTCTGTTTTACTTTGACATTCATATTTCTTTTGTTTAGGTCTGACATGGGAGCCACTAGTATTGTAAAAAGTTGTACAAATGTCTTATAATACTAAGATACTCCTAAAAATGCTCTCTGTTTCTTAATGTCTGATATACGCCTGCTATTCCCTATTCTATCTTTTCTTCTTGGGCCTCAGCCCAGCTTCCTATTACTTATCCTAACTTGCCCTTGGAAGCATTAGCAGGTGACCTGGCTCATTTTTAAACACCTAATGCAGCTTGAGCTTCAGCTACATGGAAGTCCTAATCCTCAGACATCATCAGCCAAGTAGACAGAACCATACTAGCCATGAGTGTTTAAAAGACTAAGTTCATGAGCCACATAAAGGTTACAAGGGTCTTGTGCAGTCCAAAATGTGGACAGCATCCTGGAATAATCTCTCAAGTGTTTAAAAATGTTTATTCTTTAGCTTCTAACAGCTGCTAGAGTGATTTGTCATTACTTCTTAGGTGAGGTCTAGTATAGTCTAGATTTTTGTACTCCATTACTTTTGAGTTCATCTTCCCCAAGCATTGAGATGCCACTCGGTTTCCTAAAATCATTACAAAACTTGATAGTTCTGTCAGGTTTAGGGACTACAATAGGGTTGTTGCACTTACTGTTGGACTCTTCTGTTTCTCCCATCTTATGTATCTTGTACCCTTTATCTTGTTACTGGCTTTCTTTGTGACACTGGTATTCTTTAGGATTTTTCAGTAACCTTTTCTTAGGCTGGTCTGAATATATTGTTAAATCAGGTTTGTTCTGCCAGGTAACTCTGAAAACACTTATTTCATCCTTACAAGAAACATTCTTACTTATTGTTTCTGTGGCTTTTATAACATATCATCCACCTGAACTGTAGGCAAAGGGAAGTTTCTTTGACCATCATTGCTAGTCTCTTCCAGTAGTAAACTAACTACAGAGGTTTGAACTTTTTTCCATGACTTCAGAATGATGAAGTGTTCTACTCTTCTTTTCTGGTCTGCCCAATTCTACTTCATTTACTTTTTCTGTTTTTTCAATAACATGGATAATGGCAGCTAGCAAAAAAACTAACAACTTCTCTCCAGCTTTAAATTCTCTGGTGTTTGCATTTCTATTATACACACCTTGTTGTGGAATGCGGGATCTGTCTCGGAGTTACCATAATATGGGCATAACCAATTTCAGCCTATCTTCCAAATTGGCTGAATGTTCAATGACACTTACACAGGCTCTACCCCCAATATAGCTGGCAAAAGCTAGCATTCCTCAAATCTGCTGCTGTTTGAACCCTAATAAGGCTTTTGGCATTTCTGTAATGGCAAATAAAAGGCATGGTATTAGCTGGTCCTAGTTTTTGTCATCTTCCTCACTCACTTTTATTTTAAGAACAAACATTAATGTTTGGTTAAGATGCTCCACTAAATTCATCCATCTGAGGATGGTACAGCGAGATTTTTAAGTACTTGGCCATTAGGTACTGACACAGTTGCTGCATTATTCTGGCCATAAGTGGACTCCTTGATCAGTGAGCACTTCCTTTGGTAACTCTTCTCTGGAAGCTCCCCTAACTATTGTTTTAGGGTACTTAGTTGCATAGTGCAAAATAACCAAAATATATTGAAACCCATTGCTGGATTTTACCAATGGCCCAAATATACACACTGCAGTAATGTTCAAATTGTACCTTTCTGTTAGGCATTAGAAGCAAAGGATTTTAAGTAAATTCTGTGATTTGATTTTCTTCTTGTATTCAAACCATCTAGCATAGTTTTCTGCTTCTTTGATTATTGTCGGCCAGTAAAATCTTGCTAGAATTTTTGCTTTTGCCTTATCCATTCCTAGATGTCCCCCCATTTGTAGCCATGTGCTAGTCTCTGAAAGCCTTGGGCATCACTCAACACTTGAAATACTGCATCTCTAACCTTATTTATTCTGAAAAAGTCATTTTGTAACTCAAGAGTATTATTAAAACGTGAGAACCTCTTGTCAGCTTCTTCCTCTACAGTTTACTTCACTCAAAGTGTTATCTTCCCCTGTTCCTTTTTAAAATTGAAGTCAGCCAGCTTTGGTGTTTCATTAAGGTCAGCTTGTTGTGAGGCAGACGGCACTGCCTAATCTCCTACCAATACAGGGACTGTGGTTTCACTGTGTATATGCTCCTCTAGAAAAGTTCATTTATACCAATATTCTTTTTAATGTCATCTCTTGCTTCTGCGTTTTTATATGCTCTTTCTTTTATGAGCTTATTAGCAAGTTGATAAAGACCTGTCCATATATTATAAAGTGTATGTAAAGAGATAATAGGGATATATTGGTTCATAGCTACAAGCTAGACTAATGACCACTAGGGCTTTTAGAAGCCTATCTATGCAACCCAAATGCATCCCACAAGTTATGTTTTAGACATTTACACAGGAGAGGACTGTTGACTGTGACATGATTTACTGACTGTCTCTGTCCAGCCAGAGACATAGGCTCCAGTCCGGGCAGGGGGGAGTTTAGATTTCCCATCCAATGGTCCAAGTTATGCTTAAATAGGGTTAGGGAGGGACTTTGTTTCACATAGGTGGGGACCTTTTCAGAGAATGGGAATTCTCTGAGATACATATCTGTCTGTCCAACATGTCCTATTTATGTTGGAAGCAAAATTTAAGTCTTTATATTTAGTAGTTCTGATGTTTTTTGTTTTGCAGATGTGCAAAAGATTCAGAGTGGGGTCCAGGAATGCCTTGCATGCCAGGCAGAGATTGTTTCTCAGTAGTCAGTAGGAGGCCAAGTATAGAGAGAGAGGGCTTTAAAGTGATCCACATACAACATTGAGTTTATGCCCTGTATCCGATTTGTAAGGAACCTCTGTTCCAGTTGCTGCACATCATCATGTCTGATCAGGTACATACTGAAGGGGGCATTACACTTTGTGATCGGTCTGATGAGGGTCAAGTGTAGAGGTACAATGACTTCCCTGGACCTATACACCATGTCCTTATTTATACATTGAGCAACATAGGCAAATTTCTTTATAGTGACTTGGACACATGTTGAGCGAAGGCCAGGTTACTGTCTACATGGGTTCCCAGATCCCTGACTAGTGGGTCAAGTCTTATGGGTGTTTTATCAATGAAGTAGATTCCTGGAGTGGCTGACTTCCTAAAAGTTATTATAGTGCCTTTCTTGGCATGGAGTTTTAAGCTGTGGCTTCAACACCAGTCATTTGTCTGTTTAGACACTTTTGTAAGATGTTTTTTTCTTGGGAGGATTATATGACTACTCCCAGTTTGCAATCATCTGTGGGCTTGGTCAGCTAAGCCCTTTGACATTGGCCTAGAAGTAGATGCCAAGGAGGAGTGGGCCCAGCATGGAGCCATGAGGGACTGTACTGTTGATCTGCCTCTTTGTGGAGGTGGTCTCAGCAATCTTAACTTCCTGGGCCCTATCTGTATGCCAGCTGGCTTTCCAGTGCATTATATAGGGGCTTATGCCCAACTCCACAAGTTTGTTAACCATGCTAGAGTAGGGTAATGTATCAAACTGTATCAAATGCCTTAGCCAGGTCAATGTAGACAGCATGCACTCTTTTACCCTTATTCATTGCTTTAGTGACCTTCTCAAAGAAGTCCACCAGGTTCAGTAGAATGACCTTCCTTTGACAAAACCAACAGTTTCACTATATCTCACTGAATGTGGCACTATTAATCACCAGTTCAGTACACTACTGTGTGCTGCTTTTGAGGTTTTTGACATAGCTAAAGAAGGCTATATGGTTGTCTTTTGCATGGAAGGCTATCTTGAACTCAAAATTGGATTTCCTGGACTTAAGCCCTCTTAGTTGCCTGTTTAAAGGAAAACTCCACCCTAGAACTAAAAAAAATCTGTTATTTTTTTACTCTTTGTTTCTTGACCTATTTTAATACCTCAAAATCACTAAAGTCCTTTATTTGTAATTTTAGATTGTTTTCCACAACATGGCTACCAATGGGGCTTGATGTTATCAACATGATCTTGTTCTTCCTCAACCCTCTTTCCCATAATGCCTTGTATGAGTCATGCCAGACATAAGGAAGTAACTTTGAATTCCCAATCCATTGACATATAATGGGATTTGTGAGGGTCATTGTTATTTTCTTTACCTTCTGTAAAAGGACTCCTTCATTTCTGTCTCTAATCACCACCATATGTTTGGCTCAGCTCTTAACAGCAACCCTCACAAATCCCATTATATGTCAATGTCATGGGAATTCAAAGTTATTTCCTTATGTCTAGCATGAGTCATACAAAGCATTGTGGGAAAGAGAAAGGGTTTAGGGAGAACAAGATCACATTGATACATCAAGCCCCATTGGAAGCCATGTTGTGGAAAACAGGCTAAAATTACAAATAAAGGACTGAGAGTAATTTTGAAGTGTTAAAATAGGTCATTAAACAAAGATAAGAGTAAAAAAACAGATTTTCTTTTAGTTTTAGGGTGGAGTTTTCCTTTAACTTGATGAGAGATTTCTTAGCTTTACGGGAGTGACACTTCCTGACTTTTTGTCATGATTTTTTTTTCCCTTTTATTGTATAATATGTTTAATTTGGGATGCCACTACAGTGGTTTGTTTTTGGAGTCAATTTAGGGCTTACTTCTGGTAGGTACACCATCTTCTATGCAGCCATTGATATGAACAATTCTGCATAAGCTGGTGTGTTCTCTGGGTTTGGAGGGGCATTGAATTTTGGCATACTATCGCTTAATAAAAAGTAGTTTGCCTTAGAATAGTTCTTAAGTGTTACTGGGTTTTCTGGTGTAACTGAATTGATTTATTTCAAAGACAACTTTATGGTCATACCATACCAGTGACATTGTGACACTGGGTGGGGGTGCAGCATTCTTCCATATTTGTGAGCATGAGATCCAGTATTTTGGAATATCTAATGGGCATATGAACTAACTGATTGAAGTTGTTTGTATTTATGAAGTCCAGGAATTTCTGTGTCTGCAGAGTTGAGGCTATGTAGGATTCACAGTCTATAGAAGGGTAATTAAAGTCCCCCCCATGAGTAAGGTGTTAGGTTGGATGGCAAGTGTCTGCAGTAGGTCTAAATATGTGGTATGAGTTTTGGGGGACAGAGGGTGACCTGTAGCTTGATAGGATATGGTACAGGATTGTATCTATAGGGACCTACATGTGGAGAAATGCCAGCCTGTCATGCTGTTTAACCAACCTAGAGGTACGCTTGTTATTGATGCATAGAGAGGCACCTCCACCTTTAGTTCCTGTCTGTGCATATACAGGTCTAAAAGTGTAAGTCACTGAAACTTTCCACTGCCAGGGTATTCTCTGCAACTTTAAACCATGTCTCTAACTGTACAGATGCCTATGTTCTCCAGGGTGAGGAGAGCTTGAAAGGAATGGAGTTTTTTGTTCAGGCATCTGGCACTGAGCAGTAACACACGAGTTCAACTTGAGTTCTGTTGAGTAGATCTTGCTATATTGGTAGGTTTGTCAATTTGGTATTGTCTAAAAAAAGGCAATATGGTGGAGGATAAATCCAGTATTCAAAAACCTAGAGGGAACAGGTGTAGACCATCCTTGGCTTCAGACAATTGTTAAAATCAATTATCTTTTGTTCATATTGTGTCATCATCTTTGGTGAATGCAATAAGCTGCTCAATGCTAGGTTCATACCAGCCTGAGTCATGCAGTCAGAGAGATCTCTAATGTCTGTGTTCACACAGTATAGGGAGGTATGTCTCAGATCATCGTGACGCAACAGACAGTATTTTAAAAACTGCAAGCAATTAGAATGCTGTATAATATTGCTGAAAAGAAGCCTTTACTGTACAAAATATAAGACAGATAAACTGATTTTACCAATATAAATGAATATTTCATTGACTTGTATATTTATGTAAACATCATTTGTTTGTCCGACAAGGGGTAGTCTGCCTACGCATTACTGAGTTAAAGCAGCCTTCAACTGTTTGCATTAAGTTGCTCTAGATACCATCTGAATGGTATATTAATTCTTCAAGCTAACAATGTTATTGTGGGCACAATATGTTGCCCTTCTGAATAGAAAGTTGAGTTTTGCTTGACAGAGTTAACCATTAACTGTAGACTCCTACAAACTACTTGAATAAAATGCCATCTCTTGCACCAAAATATCCCCCACTACCCTAACATTTTGATGGTTTCCAGTCAAGTAACAGGGTACTCTGCTACTTAGTAACCTAGCAAAATAACTTCTCAAATGAAGACCACTTTCCTTTTCTGGGTAGCAAGCTAAAGCTGAATACCTAAGTAAGAAAGCTAAGATTGCCAACACTTCTCTGATATCCCTTAAAGTCTCTCAGAACTCTCTAAACTACATTTTCAAAATCTTTATCATTTATGGATCCATTTCCACAACATGAGACAACCTTGCTTTTGGTATAAGGATGCTTCTTACAATACAGAATTTCAATAGAATTTTAAAATAGCATCTCAGAAGTGATATCTGTTATAAATATATTGGTATTATTGCCTATTAAATTAACATATTAACCTATTAGAGCAGTTCTGCCGATTGAATGACTATAAGCTGAATGCAAACATATTTTTTCTTCCAAGAATAATTCAGGCAACTGTACTCCAGTCATAGGTTCATAGGTTCATAGGTGTGTACTAGGCTAATGGTCCTGGGGCCTTTACAAGCCTAGCCATAGTGCCATCCGACCTTAGTTCCCAGTGCCTCTGTCGAGTAGAACCACTGGAGTTATCGCCGGGGGGAATTTTCTGGTTTCCATCCACTCATCAAGATTTCTCTTGAAGAGGGTCAGCGAGGTGCTCTGCTTGACATGTATGGGAAGTCTATTCCATAGCATGGGCAGTCTCTGGGTTATGAATGTGCCCCTCCAGCATATTCTGTTAATTGTGGTAATGAGGCTGAGGTCTCTGGAGCGTGCGGTATAGAAGGATTCGGATTTTTTTAGATGGAGCATTTCTAACAGAGCTGGGTCAGACATGGCTTTGTAAGTCAAGCAAAGATTGACTCGTAGCAGATGATATGAGACAGAGAATAGTTGGAATTTTTGAGTCTGTCCATATAGGACAAGTGTTTAAGGCCTAGAATCCTCTTTGTGAGGTACTTTTGTGGCCTCTCCAGTTGTTGCAGGTGTCTAGCGAGGTACATGCCAAATGGGGCATTGTACTCAATGATTGGCCTAATGAAGGAAGAGTAGAGAGAGATGATGACCTTTTTCTTCCTGGATGCAAAACCCTTAGTAATGAGATGTGCCACATAGAAGGACTTTCTGACCACAGTGGCAATGTGATGATCAAAACTGAGGTTGCTGTCAGCCTGTGTTCCCCGATTTCTTATAACGCCTTCTGTGTTCAGTGGACTACCATCAATGTGATAATTCATGGGAACCGGGTTTTTCCTAAAGAGGATGACAACACATTTTTTGGCATTGAGCTTAAGGCCATAGTTCTGACACCAGTCATTGGTCTCAGTGAGGCCATTCTGTAGTATGTCAACATCACTTGGGGAGTTAATAATAGCTCCCAACTTGCAATCATCTGTGAACTTTGTCAGCCAGAGTCCCTTTGTGTTGGCCTGGACTTCAGAGAAGTAGATACCAAACAGGAGAGGACCCAGGACCGAACCCTATGGGACTCCACTCGTGACTAGTCAGCAGTCTGACTTAGAGTCAGCTACTTTCATACTGTGGGTTCTATCTGTGAGCCAGCTTCTAACCCACCTAGTGATATAGGGGTTGATGCCTAGCTTAGAGAGTTTTTCTATGATTCAGAGCTGTGGACAAGGGTAAGGCTGTCCACACAGCCTATCTGGACCTCGCCAAGGCCTTTGACACCATCCCCCACTCTGGAATCATAGATATATTTACTAAGCTGGACATTAATCCCTGCATCACTCAATGGATTGCCAACTGGCTTACTGACAGAACCCACACTGTAAAAGTAGCTGACTCCAAATCCAGCTCCAGACAAGTGACAAGTGGAGTACCTCAGGGTTCAGTCCTGGGACCTCTCTTGTTTGGCATCTACTTCTCTGAAGTACAGGCCAACACTAAGGGACTCTGGCTAACAAAGTTCGCAGATGACTGCAAACTGGGAACCATTATTGAATCCCCAAATTATGTGGATACTCTACAAAAGAGCTTTACAGAAACAGATGCTTGGTGACAGAGCCATGGGCTCAAGCTCAATGCCAAGAAATGTATAGTTATCCCCTTTGGGAAAAAACATGTACCCATGAATTACCACATAGGTGGCAGTACACTAAACATTGAAAGTGTGATAAGAGACTTAGGGACACAGGTGGACAGTGGTCTCACCTTCAATAACCACATCGCCACAACAGTCAGGAAATCCTTCTATGTGGCACACCTCATCACTAAGGGCTTTTCATCCAGAAAAAAGGAGGTCATTGTCCCACTGTACTCATCCCTCATTAGACCCATTATAGAATACAATGCACCATTTGGTATGTACCTCTCAAGAAATCTGCAACAACTTGAAAGGCCGCAGAAATACCTCACTAAAAGAATCACAGGCCTAAAGCAGATGCCCTATGCTGACCGCCTTAAAAAATTCCAGCTATACTCTGTCGCATATTGTCTACTCTGAGGAGATCTCTGCTTAACATACAAGGCCATGTCAAACCCAGAGCTGTTGGACATGCTACACTTAAAGAAATCCCAATCCCTCAGAGCCACACACTCCAGGGATCTAAACATTGTTATCACAATAAACAAAAAATGCTGGAGGGATAGGTTCCTGACTCATAGACTCCCCAGACTCTGGAATAGACTGCCCATACATGTCAAGCAGAGCGCCTCTTTGGCCCTCTTCAAAAGGAACCTTGATGATTGGATGGGAGAAAGGAAATTCATCCCGGGGATCACATCAGTCGCCCTGCTAGACAGTGGTTCAGGGAAGTAAATAGTGTGGGAAGAAATAGCCAGGGAATTGTTATGGCTATGCTTGTATAGGCCCTAGGGCCGATAGCCTAGTACCAACCTATGAACCTATGAACCTATTCCTGAGTGGGGAATGGTATCAAAAGCCTTGGGTAGATCAAGGCAGGTCTGTATGAACTAACTTGCCTTCATCCGCAGCTCTGGTGACTGACTCAAAGAAGTCGACCAAGTTGAGCAGTCATGATCTACCCTTCACAAAACCAAACTGTTTGGAGATTCCCTATATCCTTGTTTATTAGGTCCATGATGATGTATTCCATAACTTTGCATATCAGGCTCGTCAGCCTAGTGGGGTGATAGTTCCTAGGGTCTGTAGTTGCTCCTCCTTTGTGTAGCAGTGCGCCATTCGATAGGGGCAAAGCCTGAGGTGAGGCTGTGATTGAACAGAGCACACAGGTGAGATGCCAGTTCACTCTGTAGTTCATGTAGAACACAACCAGGGATATAGTCAGGTCCCATAGAAGCTGTATTCTTGACCTTGGACAGTGCTGTTTTAACCTGGGTGCCTGGCAATCTACTGGTATTGTGATTGGTCCTTTGGGGGGGTAAAGTTGGCACTGAATCTGTCAGCCAGTATACTGGCAATATCTGTTGGCTTGGTATAGGAGGTACCATTGTGCAGTAGCTCAGAGCAAATCTGGGTATTGCCGTGGAGATTCTTTACATAGCTACAGAAGGCCTTGTGGTTGTCTTTACTATATCCTGCAATTTTATTTTCATAGCTAGCTTTAGAGGATTTGATGAGGGATCTCAACTTTTTGTTGCGGCTGATAAGGGAGTTTGTCCAGTCTTGGGACTTCACCTTATTCTGCATCAGTTTCCTCCTTCTGTTATAGAGTTTGTTTATGGCAGGGGACCACCAGATTGGCTTGCTTTTTTTTTTTGGAGGCGAGCGTCTTGGTTCTATTGGGTATAGCGAGATCCATGCATTTCTGTACGTGTTCATACAGTGCATTGGTGTATGATTCGGCAGTCATACAACTATTCTCCATTTGCATGGGTGCAGTGAAGTTAGCCACCTCTGTTTTAAGGATCCCAAAGTTAGCTTTCGAGAGGTTTTTCATGGTGGTTACTTTTGCGGGGGGGGTGGTAGGGATGTAGATTTCCAAGGTGCTTAGCTTGTGGTCGGATCTAACCAGGGAGGAGCTGACTATTGCTTTAGAGCAACAGTCGCCCATGTTAGTAATGACCAGGTCAAGGATGTTGCTACCTCTAGTGGGGTTAAGAACAAGCTGGTCCAGGGCATTGGAATTAATGAACTCCAGGAAACATTGGGCAAGTGTATTGGTACATGAGTAGTTTTCCCAGTTAATGAAGGGGTAGCTGAAGTTGTCTATTAAGACAGTGTTAGGTTGGACCTTAATATTCTCCAGGGTGCTTAAGAATGTGTAGTTGGGGACCTATAGCAGGCTACGACCTGAATAGCTGTCTTACCCAATGTTAGCTGCACCTGAAGATCTCTGATGCATTATGTTGGGCTACCAGTCTGGAGGTGTGTGCATCCTTTATGAATACAGAAACACCATTGCATTTGGAGCGTCAGTCCAAGTTCTGGGGCTGAAAGGTGTGGAATGAGTTATAGCCTGGTAGTGCAGGGGTGCTTTCTGCTGCCTTGAGCCAGGTCTCTGTTACATCACAAATGCTGATGTTCTCCATTTTAAGGAGTGCTTTAAGTGACTGCATTTTAAGATTTAGACTTCTAGCATTGAGCAGGATGACCCTCAGATTGCATTTGTTTGTAGCTGTTACAGTGGCAATTTGGTCTTTGGAACACCACGTAAAAAAGGCACTATAGGGGTGGCAAGAGCCTTGGCCAGTATCTTGAAGACCAGGGGTGACAGATGCAGGCCATCTCTGGCAAAGCATTGAGGTCTGTCAATCATGTCATCCCAGGCAGACAGATACTGGATCCCCTTAGAATTACACCAGAAACTTAGCCAATTGTTGAAATTCAATCATTTTCTGCTTGTACTATGGTATCATTCTGGGTGATGGAAGGATGCTGCTCAGGACTAGGGTCATACCCGCCTGGGCTACATAATCCAAGAGCTCCTCCATGTCTCTTTTCATGTAGTCCAGGGAGGTATGTCTCAGATCATTCACACCCACATGTACAATGACAGAGTCATATTTGTACCTGCTGTTGAGTGCATGCATTATGTGATGGATCCTGGCACCTGATAGGCAGCTGACTGTTACTGTTACTTTCTCCTTATTCAACCTAGTGATTGGGACATCAGTGTGCCTATGACTAGTGTGTTGGGCATGCTGTTTTGCTTAAGGGGCTTTGGTTGAGTGGCACACTGTTGAGGAGAGTTATGTGTCTTGTGATTAGTGTTGTGTTGTGGTGGTGGAGTGCATTTCTGCCTTGGAGGTCTCTGCTGCTTGGGTAGATTTTTATTGAGAGCCTCCACAAAGGTGGGTGTGTGGTTTGTGTTTTTATGTGAAAGGCAGTACTGGTGTGTGTTCTGGAGGGCTATGTTTTCCATGAGATGTGGTGCAAGTGTTGAGCTTCTCCTCTTCAAGCTATTCTGGTCTTGGCTGGAGAGTGTGTGGCTTCCACTTTGGATATATAAGTGCATCCCTCGCAAGTCTGAGTGTTGGGAGGTAAGAGGAGAGGGTTGTCGGTGTACATGAGGCAGTTGCTACATTGCCTCAGGATGCCCAAAGGGCTATCTCTCAACCTCTTAACTAGAAATCTGGACAAAGCCTAAAATAATGGTGCGGCAAAGGGCCAAAAACAGGGAAAGATTTTAAATATTGCTCTGGTAAACTTAAAAAGTTGCTAAAGTATCCGGATTTGTGTTAGTATGCATTTTATGAAGGATATGACATCTGAAACTTGAATTATGTCATTAGCTAGTGAATTCAGTTCTTAGAGATTTGCCAGAAAATCACAAATGTTATGAGACAAAAATCTGAATATTCTGTGAACATCTGGACAGTTGATATGTATGGAGGTGAACTAATATTACATAGCCATCAGATGTAGTGGCTATACATGCTGACTGGAGCTGGGGTTGGCTGGATGAAATTAGCCGATCTCATTGTCATTTGCTCACTTTAAACAGTCAATATCTGGCTTAACAGGACTAGTGTGCATTTATGAGAAGTAAAATGGACAAATTATATGGACAGATTAGGTATAATTGCTGTGGCTGTCTTCTGTGGAAGCATCGGAGACCATCCAGGTGCAACTAACCATAGGCAAAACTGCCCTACAGTTTGTAGCATGCTACAGGCCACCCTCTCAAACTCAGAAAACCCACTCAGCCTTCCTGAAGACACTGGAGAGTATGAATGTCTCTCCAAATACCATCATATTGGGAGACTTCAACTACCCAAACATAGAGTTGGAACATTACTCAAGCCCCAACACCCTAGCCCAAAGGTTCCTAGAATTCATAAACTCAAATGCGATGGAACAACTAGTCACCATTCCCACAAGAGGAGATAATATACTAGACCTGATCATCACAAACATGGGGACAAAATGCTCCACACCGGAAGTATACTCCTCATTGGTGAGATCAGACCATAAACTAATCTCACTGGAAATCCACATCCTGCCCCCACCCCCTGCACAAAAGACCACAGTGAAGAAATTCTCAAAAGCCAACTTCACACTTCTTAAGACTGAAGTGGTGTCCTTCAAGGCCCCTGGGCCAATGGAAACCACAACCCACACCGCTGAATCCTATATAAATACCTTCTACGGGCACCTTCAAGAATGCATGGATCATGCAATCCCAAATAAAACCAAGACCCATTCCGCCAAAGGTAGGTGCCCTGTCTGGTGGACCCCAGCCATTAACAAACTTTACAACAGGAGAAGGAAGCTGCTACATGACAGAGCAAAATCCCTAAAAGGGAAGGCATCTCTGATCAGTACTAGCAAAAAACTACGATCACTCATAAAATCATCCAAGGCCAACTTTGAGAGAAAAATCGCAAAAGACACAAAAGACAATCACAAGGCCTTCTTTAGCTATGTTAGAAACCTGGGTGGAAACTCCCAGATATGCTCAGAGTTAGTCCAAAATGACACAAAATACACTGAACCCACAGATATTGCCAACATTCTGGCAGACAAGTTTAGTGCAAATTTCTCGGCCCCCTCCCCCCCAAAAGGAGAAATATCTATCCCAGCAGAGTGTAGCCTCCCTAACATCTCAGATGCCCAGGTGAGAGCCGCCCTCTCCAAAGCTAAAAGCACAGCATCAATGGGACCGGACGGTGTCCCGGGCTGTGTGCTACATGAACTCCAAGAGGAACTAAACCCGCACATAAGACTGCTGTTTAATCTTAGCCTTACTACAGGATATGTACCCAAAGAGTGGCGTACAGCAACAGTGGTCCCACTCCACTTCTACAGACCCTGGAAATTACCACCCCATAAGTTTGACGAGCCTGGTTTGCAAAGCTATGGAAAGGATCATTATGGAACTCATAAACAAAGACATTGGGGACCTACAGACATTGGATCCTACCCAATTTGGCTTTGTCAAGGGCAGATCCTGCCTTTTGAACTTGGTCGACTTTTTTGAAACAGTCACTAAGGCCATTGATGAGGGTAAGGCAGTTCACACAGCCTACCTTGACCTTGCAAAAGCCTTCGACACAATACCCCACTCGGGCATCATAGACAAACTCACCAGCTTAGATGTAAACACATATGTCACAAGATGGGTTGCAAACTGCCTCAAGGACAGAACCCACAAGGTCAGAATTGCTGGAGCCATGTCAGACTCTAAGCCAGTCACAAGCGGTGTCCCACAGGGCTCAGTCCTGGGACCCCTCTTGTTCGGCATTTATTTTTCCGAGGTGAAAGCAAACATAGGAGGATTGTGGCTGTCAAAGTTCGCAGATGACTGCAAACTGGGCGTCATAATTGATACTCCAGTGGACACAAGCATCCTTCAGAGAGGCCTCATAGAATAGGATAATTGGTGCCAGAGCCATGGCCTTAAACTGAACGCCAAAAAATGTGTAGTCATACCCTCTGGGAAAAACAAGGTACCCACAAATTACCACATAGGTGGTAATCCATTAAGTACGGAAGAGGTAATCAGGGGCCTAGGGACCCAAGTAGACAGTAACCTCTCATTTGACACTCACATTGCCAAAGTGGTTAGGAAGACCTTCTATATTGCCCACCTTATCATGAAGGGATTCACATCTAGATCAAGAGAGGTCATTGTTCCCCTGTACTCTTCTCTTATCAGGCCCATGATTGAATACAATGCCCCATTTGGGATGTATCTTACCCGTCACCTGCAGCAGTTGGAAAGACCCCAAAAGTTCCTCACCAAGAGGATAAAGGGTCTCGAACATATGTTATATGCTGCCCGGCTGAAGAAACTCCAGCTCTATTCAGTCGCATACCGTCTACTCAGAGGTGATCTATGCCTGACATACAAGGCCATGTCCAATCCAGAATTAATGGACATGCTCCACCTCAGAAAATCCAAATCCATCAGAGCCACGAGAGCAAGAGATTTGAACCTCAACACAGAAATAAATAGGACGTGCTGGAGGGACAGATTCATAACCCAGAGGCTCCCTACACTCTGGAACAGAATCCCAGTCCATGTTAGGCAGAGCCCCTCACTGACTCTCTTCAAGAGAAATCTTGACGAGTGGATGGGAGATCGTAGGTTTACCCCGGGTGTCATCTCTGTGTCACTACTAGACAGAGGCACAGTAAACTAAAATCTAAATGGGCATAGTATTCTCATCCTAAGGGGTGGTGAAAGCCACACACACTCTGGCTAGGCTTATAAATGCCCTAGGGCAGATAGCCTAGTACAAACCTATGAACCTATAATACGACTAGCTCTCTGCTGTTGCTTTGTTATTATTTTGGTACTGCAGGGGTAATGTGAGTATGTGAAGTAATATACAATATTTTCATTTCTGGCAACTGTTTGTTTGAAACAAAGGTGAAATATATTACATGATCATCCTCTTTTGTCACAATCATATGTCCAAATTGCATATAGAAGTGTCTATAACTGCTTGGTGGGGGTGGTCTGGAAGAAAGTAACTGACCCTGTTGTCACTTGCTCAGTTTGATAGCCATCCCTCTCATATAAAAGGGATAAATGCATCACAGAATACCCAGACCTTCAAAACTTCTAAAGTCTGGACGCTCCCACACACCAAAACTCTATAAGTGGATTTTAATGACATGGGCTTAGTAATTGCCTCTGATCTGAACCCCACATAGCCTAAAACCAGCCCTGCTCATTGGCGAGTGGTCACTGCACTTGTCGGGAGGCTACCAAACATGACTATATTTTTTTAATATTACTTGCAAACCTTAGAGGCAACTTTATCTTGTGTTAGGCTGGGGTAGTATGGTCATTATTTCTTTAACTTTTCTCACAAACTTCAGAGGTCTGCACACAAGGTCACTATAGTTTATATAGGAGCACTGTAGTGTCTAGAAGCAACAAGTTGGAAATATTGTAATCATTATTTTATCCATTTTTCTCACAGTCAAACATCTGATGCAAATACAGGTGGCTATATTTTGGGGGAGAATATATGTCTGACAACAATATGTTATGATCTGGTTTTCTTTTCAGTTTTGTTCCAGTTTGACATCAGAGGGGTAAACATAAGGTGCCTGTCTTTTGGGGGTAGTGGCTGAAGAGGCATGGTGTATAGAAATATGACAGCAGCAGCTTGAAACATGCTGGTATTTGTGCCTTAATTTTAATCCCAATTTAACACCAGAGGGGGATACACAGAAAGTGACTCATTGTTTTGAGATGAGGGAATAGGTGGCAGGTACTATTCCCAGCTGTGATATATGTATCTTCACAAGCATTTGTCTTCTCAGTTTATTGCAAAGTGATGTTTGGTTGAAAAGTGGATAAAATTTATTTATTCCTTGAAATAAAAAGTAGTATTGAATTTCTTTAAAGTAAGCGTGAGTATTGTTCAGGCCATCAGTGGATCAAAAGGTTGGAAAAAAAGCTCTAAAATGCATCTCAGAGCATCAATAAATCCATGGCTTCTGGATACCTATTAGACTCCAGCTTGATTCAGATTTTACAGGGTACTCTTGCTCAGTGAGGACATGCAGAAAGGATACAGAAAAAAACAAAGTTGAAGAGCAATTCTAAATTTCTTTCTTTGATCATGTTTTTGTTCAAGCAATCACTGCGTGAAATAAAGCTGTTTAGAAGAACTCTAAAGTGCACCTCAGAGCATCTAGAACCCCCATGGCTTCTGAGGACCTTGCAGCCACCAGTCCCCTGGTTTAATGAAGTTGCTTCCTCCACAGTTATCAGAGTACAGGCTTGATTTGATAGAACTTGTTGAATGAATGAATGAATGACTGCAGGAGAAATGAAGAGTAAAACAAACTGTGAGGAAAATGAAGAAACAAAAGTAATGTGGATACTGGGAAAAGGCCGGGATGAGTATGGCAGTGTGTGCAGAGGTGCACCATGGAGCCTTTTTACCTAGGGTGCCAGTTTACCTAAGGCTGACCCTGATCTACAGTTTATGAGCTGAGTTCTGGTGTCTGCTGGGGTAAGTCACATAAGCCCTACATGTTAAAAGTGATACTCTTAGAATATTTTAGTATTAAAATATATTACATACCTGTACTTTACAATAGTTGTTCATCTTCACACTATTAACTTACCATTTTATTACTAAACTATAACTGAATTTCCTGTTTATGCTGCAGATGTAGAATATGTGCTTACTACCAATATTCCAGAAAAGAAGAATGGAAGAAAAGCCACCTTTCTCGTCTAGATTCTAAGTCAAAGAAAATAACTCTAGTGCATATTTTAAAGCAATGGAGGGGTTTTTTTGTGTTTTTATCTGACTGATTTCAGTTTAGTGCCCTATAAGCCCCACTGATCTATCTGTATTTTAAGAGGTGACCTAGACAAACCCTAATACAAAATTACAGAGTCTTAAAGATATGTAAAGGAATAAAGTTATATATAATGTCAAAGTGATTTATTACATAAGGGAGATTTATTACATAAGAGAATGATAACTCAGAGTTGGAAAATAAGTAATTTGCATTATACTTGACCTACTAGAAACACACCAAGTAGCTATAAAAAAATTTTTTTTTTGGTCATTACATAAGGGAGATTTATTACATAAGAGAATGATAACTCAGAGTTGGAAAATAAGTAATTTGCATTATACTTGACCTACAAGAAACACACCGAGTAGCTATAAAAAAAAATTTTTGGGGCCTCCTTTGGATATCATTTAACATTCCCAGATCCCAGTGCCCCCCATCCACGCTGGGTCTATCGGCTTATCTACTACTCCCAGACTTATTCTGGTATTGCTGGGTCCAATTACGGATTGTAAGGTCATCTTGGAGGGGCTATGTCCTAGCCACTCCCTGTTCCACCTCCTACACTTGTCAATTACATCCAAGGCCAACTCCTCTCTTTGAACTATGGCTCCTAAAAGGACGTGCTTTATCTAGAACAAACTGATAGTCCAGTAAGGCAGTCATGAAGAGTTTAGTGTAGGTATGAGGCAAATTATTACTGTGTGTGTGTGTGTGTGTGTGTGTGTGTGTGTGTGTGTGTGTGTGTGTGTGTGTGTGTGTGTGTGTGCGTTTCTGTACTACTGCTTGATATTCAGAACTGCTGAAATACAGAAGAGAGCAGCCCTGGAAAAACATTCTTCGATATGAATTTGTACAGTACCAACTTTGTGGTAGATGTTTTATTTGTATTATCTTCCTCCTCCTGCCAAGGGGATCCAAGATGCTGGAATTCAATTCTCATTGTACTCTTGACAAAAATGAGTGAGCTACAGTAATAAAATATTATTTAAACATAGTAACAGCACTGAAAAAATAGTACTAAAGCTGTTTATACAGTATGAGCACAGTGTTTCTAAACTGTGTTCAGCTTAGAGCCAGGACAAAATACACATACATGCTACATAATGTATTCTAAACGTAACATGTATCGGGCCTTCAGACAGGTTTTAAAGCAATTCTCATTGCTACCGTGTTCCACATGAACACAGTGAAAAGACAATGTCATAACTTTTTAATGTAGTTTGAAGAGCTATCATGCATTTACTTCATGACAGAATTGGTGAGGGCCATTCTAGGATGGGAATGCCAAGTTGTGCTGCATGGACCTTTCATGCACTTTCATTTATGGATGTAGTGCATGTTCACAAGGTCATGAAAAAATTAAAAAGGGTTTATGAAATTAAAGGCAGAGAATTCAGTGAGCAACAGACATGCTTTAAACATATAACCTAGCATGAGTGTACAGAACAGATTTGTCTGCTCATAGATCTGTATAGCTGAAGTTGAGAAAACACATGCAAATAAAATATAATATAATATTACATGTATGCATATATAGACTGTTGACAGTTAACTGAAATGTATCCCCCTGCACCACCTGACAAATACCTGCTAACTTTAAACCTATTCTAGCCCCTACAGCTAATCTTGTACCTTACTGTAAAAAAGTCCTCTCTGTAACACTTTCACTAAACAAGACAGGTGCACACATACAGCACATGCATCAAAACACCATTACATCTGTTCCCTTACCTAACCCTAACCCTAACCTGCATACAATTGCACATACACAACTAACCTGTAATGCAGAACCCCACTTACCTCCATACATAACACTACTCCAACTGTCAAACCCACACTTCAACATACACAGTATTCATCCACTTGCATACCCCGGGCATACATTTGGCATACATACCATTCAATCACATAGCACAAAACCATAAATATATATGGATCTACTAAAGTTAATCAATACTTTAATAAAAAAATCAATGTTAAAAGCATAAACAAAAAAGTTAGAAAATAAATTAACAAACAGTGGGTATAACCTCAGAGTACGTACAGTAAAAATAATATTTTTTGCAGGGGGGCCCTGCACCACCCCATACTTCCTAGCTAATTAAATGTACCAGCTGTGAGATAGCACAATAGCTAGGAAAGGGCATATTCCCAAACCCCAGTATTCTAAGGATCTTTCACAAATGTTAACAGCTTTCCGGGGTGTTTAATTTGGTTGACAGGAAAGCTGTTAACTAAATCACCAGTGAACCAATGTCAGGTCTCCCCTACATATTTTATAATTAAGGACCATGGTACTATGTAGGTTAAACACAATATACATTAGAAGGCTTTTTTATAAGCTGATTGGTTATTTAATTGGTTAATGAATGTTTTAAGTTATTTTTATGTATTGTTGCATGGTATGTTTTTATTGATCCTTGAAGAGTATTTACTCAAGACACAAGATCAATAAAGCCTTTTTATTTTATCCCAGATTTCCTAGTTTTGAATGTTTTTGCACTGATGACACTGGTGCTTGATGCTGCCAGATGGTTAGCAAGTGGTAGCATGAGTACTGGATTTTAGAAGGAAGGAGCAGCACTAAAAAAAAATTGGTGAGTGTAGGTGCCAACTTACATAGGGTCACAGGTTCAGTGCTTCGTACAAATCAGACTGTTTGAACAACCATATACAACATAGCCATCAACCCTAGGAAGTAAATTCACCTCCTTTCTCCATAAAGGCCATATTATTAACTCTTGGGGTATATATTATGAACTCACACAATCATCAAATATTATGTTGGAGGAAGCTAAGGCACACACCACTTGGCATATTTAAGGAAGTTTGTTTCAAAGGATAAGCAATTTGGGGGGAATGAAACTATCCATCCAATAAGTCCTATTTATGTTATGATATAAGATGAGCACTTTGAAATGAGTTAAGTTTACACTATAATTCTTTCTGAAACATGTAGTAAACAGGGTCTTTCATAGCTCAAAAAGCAAAACAAGTTAGATACTTCCAAAAAGGAGTCTATAAGTAGAAAAAGTAAAAGTAAAAGACTTTTAATCTATTCAAAACGTCAAGGGAGGATTGCCATTTGATTATCTTTCAAGCTGGGATAAATGTTTGGTAAGAGACATACCATTTGGAGCATTATGTCCAGTAATTAGCCTAATAAAGGAAGAATATATGAGGACAAGGATCTATTTGGTTTATGAGGACATACTTTGATAACAAAATGGGCAGTGAAACATTAATTACTTACTATAGCTGATACTTCATGATCAAAACACAGTTAAATGTTGATGAAAATGCCTTGATCTCCAGAAGTGTAGTTTGGGTAAGGCAAAGGGGCAGCTGCCCAGGTAGTAAATATGTTAGGGGGGTGTGACCAGTGGATCCTTTTTTTTTTAATGTTTCTCTCTGCACCTAAAGCATAAGAGGATTAGGACCTGGCACTCCTAAAAAGAGGTACTTCTAGATTGTAGAAGTCAAGTGGCCTTTAGTTTCTGCTCCTCAACATACCGTTGAGAGAAGCTATGATTGGTGAGGTGGAAATGAGCCATCTACTGCTAAGTAGATCTCTAATGACTGTGTCAACCTTAAGTGGGATTTTATTTATGTGATAATCAGTGTGAAAGACTTGTTTCTTAACTGTGACTACGCTGCAGTTTTTGCATTAAGTCTAAGGCCTTTGGCAGAGCACCAATTGCTGCTGTACCTAGATCTTCTCAGAAAATGCAGGAGTCTGTGGAGAACTCAGTAATGGCAGCCAGTTTGCAGTCATCCACAAGTTTGTTCAAACATAAACCTTGCACATCTATTTTCACATCAGAGAAGGAGAACTGGCATACAGACTTGAGGGACACTGCTAGTGCCCAAAATATTAGATGAAATAGTACCACCGACTCTCGCCGTGTGTTTGATCAGAGAGTGAATAAACGATCTGTCAAGTAATGTAGGGGCTAATCCTTAAGTTGGTAAGTTGTCAACAATGCCTACATGGGGAATTTCAATGAATGCCTTAGCAAGGCCATAATAAGCAGCATGGCCATAATGACCCTCATCAATGAGATCAGTGAAATTCCCAAAAAGCAAAGCAAATTAAGCAAGCAAGATGAACTGTTCACAATACTGTACTGACTAAGATTGAATGGATTGTAAGTTATTAATTTCACTGTTAAACAGTGTGACTAAGATTTACTCCATATTTTACATACAATATTGGTGAGGTTAATGTGACAATGATTTACAGAGTTGATTACTACACTGTCATTATGAAGAGGCACTGTGACAACTGTTCTATGGAGCGGAGACACATATCCAGTGGCGATATCAAGATTAAAAAGATTAAGGAGGGGTTTACAAATAATGCACTTTATGTCATTAACAAGGTAGGTTGGTATATTGTCCAGGACCATTTTTAGTTTTGGTAATATCTTCTAGGATCTCATCCAGAGTGATAATGGAAGGAGCAGTGTTAAAATAGTCAAGCGAGGGGACACTGGTGTGGGGTGAGGGATGATCTGAGCTAAATTTGTCAGCCAGGATATTTGTTATGGTATCAGTATTAGAATATGTAGTGTCATTCATTGCAAGTGATAGGTTCATATGCTCAACGCAGTACTGAGCAGCATGTGTAATATTCTTAACATAGTTTAAAATGCCTTGTGATTATCCTTTAGAGACTTATCTACCTTCAGTTTATATTCAGCCTTGCTCTTCCTAATGATGGTTTTAAGATCTCTGCAGGCTAGCTGATACTCCTGGCTGATAGTTGAAAATGTTTCATATCAGCCATGTCATTTTTTTCTCTTATTATAATGACTGCTTTTCTGAATATTCCACCATAGGTGTTTACACCTGAATTTCTCATAATCCTTATGAATAATATAAAGGACCCACTGAGATTCAACAGGGTCACTAAAACACTGCATAGGTACTCTCTCACTAATCCATTAAAATCAGTTTATGTTTGTCCTAGATTCCTAGATACAGAACAGGACAGATTATTGTCTTGGACTTCCCCATTGCCGATGACATTTGCCAGTTGATTAAAGACAGCATTCATAACGACAAGTTCAAGTATTTTTCTCCCTCTCATGGGAACTTGGACAATTTGAGCTACAGTTTTGGTATTAGAAGTAGTGCTGTTATTTAGCCAGAGTTTGCTTACATGAGGTTTTAATGGCATAGGTAATGTGGATATCCTGTTAAGTGGTTTTAATGTAGTGTTAATCTGCTTACCAACATGTGTAGTGTGTGAGATGTTAGACAACAGTTTTAACAGGTGTGTATACCTCTTGTCAACAGGTGTGTACACCTCTTGTCAGACATCAGTTTTAACAGGTGTGTACACCTCTTGTCAGACATCAGTTTTAACAGGTGTGTATACCTCCTGTCAGACATCAGTTTTAACAGGTGTGTACACCTCTTGTCAGACATCAGTTTTAACAGGTGTGTACACCTCTTGTCAGACATCAGTTTTAACAGGTGTGTATACCTCTTGTCAGACATCAGTTTTAACAGGTGTGTATATCTCTTGTCAGACATCAGTTTTAACAGGTGTGTACACCTCTTGTCAGACATCAGTTTTAACAGGAGTGTATACCTCTTGTCAGACATCACTTTTAACAGGTGTCTATACCTCTTGTCAGACATCAGTTTTAACAGGTGTGTATACCTCTTGTCAGACATCAGTTTTAACAGGTGTGTATACCTCTTGTCAGACATCACTTTTAACAGGTGTCTATACCTCTTGTCAAAAGCATGAGTAAAAAGTTAGAGTAAGTGATTGTTAATAGGCTTGAAGCAGCTGGCACACTGACTCACAGTTAGTAGAGTGACCAGCCTGGTGGCAGGAGACAGATTAAACTGAAAATTCTTTATGTCAGAGACAAATATGTGGCAGATATCAATGACTATCTACCTAATGAACTACCATAAACATTAAATAGAAGGGCCCCTTAGAAAGACAGAGACCTGTATGTGGCCAGATATTAATGACTATCTAACTAATGAAGTACCACAGACATTAAGCAGAAGAGCCCTTTAGAGTGACAGTGACCAGTATGTGGCATATATTAATGACTATCTAACTAATGAACCACCAAAAACACTAAGCAGAAAGGCCCCTTAGAATGACAGAGATCATGAGATCTATTTTTAACTTGAAGGACCCCAGGAAAAACAGACAACAGAAGAAATATTTGCTTACATCTGATAATTCCAAGCTATGAACTAGAGGATTTCTGACTTGACCATCATTAAGTCTTACTCCTCCACCACTGTTTGTTCATCTGCTGCAGCTTCTCTCTCCTTGGGTCAGTAAGACTGTCCCTCTTTTAGTTTTTTCTTCGATGCCGAATGCACTTCTATCAGCCCAATAAAAGAAAAGCATGCATAATTTTTCTATTTGTTATTCTTCTTATATACTGGCTACTTTTCCAGCATTTGTAAACCTTAGTGCAGGAAATCATCCCATGTCCCTCTCTATTAAACACTGTGGAATCATTACTCATTCTCTTGTCTTGAATTATACCAGACTGCACAATTCCGGCCCCCCTGTCTCTTGTGGCAAATCCAATCTTAGATACAACCAACAGAAAAGACAAACTTATTTGTCTTTTCAATGAAACTTTAAAAATGATCCAACATCACCGTCTCTGCTGCACCCCATCTCACCTGGACAGATCAGAGACCTAGGTACTATAATGTGTTCAACAGCAAGTACTGGAGATAAAAACAAAAGGATCTGGCAGTCACACATCTTACCTGGACAGATAACAGACCTAGGTACTATGACCTAAGTACTACAGTGTGTTCAACAACATACTGGAGATAAAAACAAAAGCATCTAGCAGTCACACATCTTACCTGGACAGATAACAGTCCTAGGCACTATAACCTAGATACTACAGTGTGTTCAACAACATGTTCTGGAGATAAAAACAAAAGCATCTGGCAGTCACACATCTCACCTGGACAGATCAGGCACGTAGGTACTACAGTATAGTATCTTCAGTAACATGTACTGGAGATAAAAGCATCTGGCAGTCATGCATCTTACTTGGACACATAACAGACCTAGGTACTACAGTCAACAACATGTACTCGAGATAAAAACAAAAGCATCTGGCAGTCACACATCTCACCTGGACAGATCAGGCACGTAGGTACTACAGTATAGTATCTTCAGTAACATGTACTGGAGATAAAAGCATCTGGCAGTCATGCATCTTACGTGGACACATAACAGACCTAGGTACTACAGTCAACAACATGTACTGGAGATAAAAACAAAAGCATCTGGCAGTCACACATCTCACCTGGAAAGATCAGACACCTAAGTACTATAGTATAGTATCTTTAGTAACATGTACTGGAGATAAAAGCAAAACCATCTGGCAGTCGCACATCTTACCTGCATAGATAACAGACCTAGGTACAACAGTGTGTTCAACAACATGCAATGGAGATAAAAACAAAAGCATCTGGCAGTCATACATCTCACCTGGACAGATCAGAGACCTAGGTACTATAACCTAGGTACTATAATGCGTTCAACAGCATGTACTGGAGATAAAAACAAAAGCATCTGGCAGTCAAACATCTTACCTGGACAGATCAGACACCTAGGTACTACAGTATAGTATCTTCAGTAACGTACTGGAGATAAAAGCAAAAGCATCTGGCAGTTGGTGCAGAGGGATAAGGTTGTAAGCTGTAGTTCTTGTGGTACAGGATTTGCTTTCCTCAGGACTCATTTGCCTACTGTGTGACTCTGAGCAGGGCACTTAATCAGACAGTGCTTAGGGGCGACTGGGAATTTGGGCTAGGCTCCTCAATGATCCCCTGCACTGCAAGCCTATTAATTACCTATGAATTTAGTAAGACAGATTGATCTAATTTGTAACAGTCCTGTATCTAGAGATCCAATATTCTCAAAACCTTATATATTTCAACAATAAGACATCATTAACAGACAATATATAAAGACAATCAATGAGATCTAAGGTTTTACTTATGCAGACAGACTAAAGAATCTTAACTTGCACACTGTTTTATACTGATATGTGAGAATTATGTTACGTTTGGCTTACAAGGCAGTCAGCAATTCTATTTTAAGAAAGAAACTAAATCTTAAATTGATCTGTCAATATCTAGAGAGCAATGTATAGAAGTATGTAAGAATAAAACTATTAAAAGGGATTCTTATATAGCACTAATTATACAGTAATGGATCATTACTATTCAAAACAGCCCAACCAGTGTGCCCACTGTAAATTGAGCATACTGAGTGGCCAAATTTTCTTCTGGCATATGCTGAGGGACAGAGCAAAATATGAGAAAGATCAAGAATGTTCTACAAAAGTAACAAAACAGAAGCATACCTTATTACCTTATTTTCCTTCTATTTCTTTTCCTACAAAACATCCTTAACAGTCATATCTCTCTACTGTCCAGATTTGTACAGAATGTCTAGATCTATGTCTCATAGTTTTGGTCTTTTCTTCTTAAAAAATATAATCTTATGGCAAGCCACCGGGGATTAGTCATTAAATAATGACAGACATTTGAAGTTTAGGCTTCATATCTTTCAGAAAATGCATGCTAACACAAAACCTCTTATTTTAGCAACTTTCTAAGTTTGTAAGAGCAATATTTGAAATCTGTCTTTATTTTTGGGTCTTTGCCCCCCCCCCCACCCATTATGTTGGGCTTTGTCCAGGTTTCTTCCATTAACAGATTATAAAGGCAGGAAAAAGAACAACAATGGAGATTCTCTTTTCTCAGTCGCTTCCCTGAACAGCACTGATGTACTGTCCAAGAGTGGGAATGTAAGTCCCATAGGCATGCGCTGCACATCAATAAACAAGGGAGAACAAGAAGGAACACTACAGCACAGTTATACAAAGACATTATTTAAGAAAGGTAAGCAATTTCTTTCTTAAATAATTTGATTTTATAATAGCAATAACCCCCTCCCGGATGTTGGTATCACAGGACTGACCCACGGTTAGCTTCATTTCATCACTCAGGCTTCACCCTCATAATTAAATCACACCAATCATGGGTAAATCCTGTCACACCCACATACAGGCATGGCTTATTGCTAAATTATTCTAAATCTATGGAATAAAATAAATGTTGAAATAAAGTTCACTGCTTCATTATCAACATTTAAGGAAAAATTTAATAATTTAATTGTAAATAATACTTATATTACTGGACTGAGGGAATCTGTGATATAAATAGTCTGACTGAACTCTCACACCATATACTCAGCTATGAATTATAAACTATAGACAGTGATACTGAATTAACTAAAAAAATCTACTTGGTAGGAGTTAAAATATATTGGTTTATCTGAGAAGTATTTACCAGAGTAATCTACTTATCCAAAAGGAGCATGTTCAGTCATTGCCAAAGCGTTACACTCAGATTTACAGTATTTGAAATTATGAGTATCAAATAATCTTAAAAAACAGAAAAAATGAAACAGAACACATTAACATTTTTAGAAAGTAGGTTCATAAAACTGATTTGGATCAGAATATTGAAAGACACTAAATACACAATCCATTTCTTGATTACGGACTTGTCATCTTCTCAGTCTGCATAATCTCAAACACAACACATTTCTGTAAAATATATACTGAAAGTTATAGCTGCCAGAATTCATATCAAGCTCAGAATATATGTTGGAAAGTAACTCAGCACAAAATTACTTTCCAGCACAATTTAAGTTATATTCATTATGTATTAAGTAAATATTCTTAGAAATGTACTGTAAAACATTGAGAAACATCAATATTGTAATCATTCATCACCTTTAAATAATGTATTGTAAAAATATGGTCAGTTTTCTTTCATGTAAGATTTAGAAGTAATGTATCCCACTAAAGCATATTGTGAATGTGAAAAATGTCATTGCTTGGACATGTGTAAATATTTTGTCATCTACTGATAAATGTAATGTTATCAGTAGCAAACAGGACTATAAGAAATGCAAACATTTGGCACCAAGAAATACTTGTCTATATATCACCAGAGGTCACAATCATGAAACAATTCCACACATGCGTCTACCCATCTTCTATTTTTTCTTTCTTAAGTGAATTAGTACCACAATATGTTTGCAAGATCTAGACAGCACATTTTTCAGTTTTGAGACTTTTAATAATAGGAAGAGACAGAATGTGAGAGAAAGAAATGAGATGGAGAGAACAAAAAAGAGCAAAGGAATATTTGGCTGGCTAACAGAAGCAAAGTTATTTTCAGGATTCCTAGGTTTTAAATGCAGTAGAGGTCTGTATGTCAAATAGGGACAGACACATGCACAGAGACAGCCCACGATTAGAAGGAATGGAATTAATAGACTGATATGTGACACAGAATATGACTACAATTTGAAAAAAGGGTCTGTCGAGGAGGGTGTCAGTGAATTTAGGTATGAAGAATAAATGGGTTACAGAAAATGATGTGAATTTCTCCTGGCGGTGTTATAAGGAGCTTTGTCCACAAGTATGGTAGCTTTGAAAAGAACGGCATTTTCTAGACCAGATGAGCAGAGGGGCAGCAGAATTCTTAGCAGAGAATGTATGGTATGAATATACTTATAAAGATAAATTCATCACATAAAGGTTACCAGATTTTCAAAATGCAAACAAAGAGCACAGATGCAAATGCATCCTACTGCTTGAACCACTTACAGAGACAAATGATAAGAAATTGAAGTGTCTGGCTGCTAAGGCTGCTGATTATCATTGTGTAGAGGGTCTGTGTTCTCAGCAGGAGCCCAGTATAACTAGCAGGCAAGAAAAGGAAAAACAGGAGGGTCCATCTGAGTGAGTAGCTGGAGTAATATTTGTTAACAGAACAGCAGACACATTTTATAAACATATCTATCAGAAAATATTTAAAACAAATTCTGGCATAGTAATGGACTATATTTATGACCATGAAAGTGGTAGGAAGACTGTATATATATATATATATATATATATATATATATATATATATATATATATATACATATACATATTGTGTGAGGCTCACTGACATAACTGCAGTGCATTAAATTATATTAAAATTAGATGCAATTTTACTGGACAGTAAGCTTTTTCCACCAGAAATAGCAATCTATAAGATTTTAATTGTGTGCTGCTATTAGTCAACATCATTACATTTTTTTTTTAGTTTTAGTTTTCTTTTATTCATTTGTAAACAGGATAAGTGAACTAATCTATCCTGGACCCTTTTCAGCCAAGACTTGCGCTACAAAGGCAAAGATATGGGCAGTTTTTTTTAGATCAGCCAAACAACAATAAATTTTTGGAAGTGAATTAGAGTACCTAGAAAAAATTATGATGCCACATGGAGAAACACAGACTGCAGACAGCCAGTGACCAGAGGTCAGGTCTGAAATTTGTCCCCTGGACTTATGAGGTATTGATCTTATTCAGCAAGCCACCCTGTTGTTAAGCTTCAGGTAGCTGTGAAGGCAGTACACTAAGAAATAAAGGAGGCGTTATCATTCATAGGTAAATGTTATGGGAACTGTGAATTCACAGAATCCAGTTAATAGTTTTACTTAGGAGTGGTTATATAAGACTGATGCCATGATAATGGACTATGATGTATACTCTGCAATAAACGGTTTGCTTAGATGGGTGTCACAATTATTTCATTCATGCTCCAAGCTGCATTTAAAATGAGATAATGTGAATTTATTTGGATACAAACTGTTTGTGATACATTTAAAGCAGTAGAGCAAAAAAATGTTTCAAAAAGAGACACTTTCAGTTTTTTAGGCACTTTCCTATTTTATTTTTTGTTTTAAGAAAAACAAAAACAAATGATGGTTGGAGAGCCACCATATTCATCTAATGTGTTTCCATCATAATAGTATGTTGATCTTTACTTTTAAAGTCTGTATATGGCTACAGCTTCCTGCATTTGTCCATACATTCTTAATCTGAATTAGTATAGCCTACAACCTAATATGGGAGTCTGTGAGGTGCATCCTTATCCCTTTTGGCACAGAAACTAAGCATAATGTTATTCCTTCCTTTGCCACTTTAGTTCCACATCATGACATTGAAAGCAGAAGTGGTAGGGCAGTTATTATAGGGGATGTTCTCAAAGGGAAGGGAAAGTGAATGATGGGAGGCATTTTTAGCAAGGCAGATAAAGACAAAGTGTTTGAGATTGTGGACATATGCGAAGAAGGCCTTATGACTGTGTTTAGTAGATGTGGCCAGTTTGGACTTGAAGTTTGCTTTGGAGGATTTCACTAGTTCTCTTATTTGCTTGTTCAGGCTAAGGAGAGAATGATTCCAAGTACATCACATAATAATTATTGTATCTTGGATGCATCCACATCTAAGCAGTCTTTAACAGATGGTCTCAAATGGAGATACAAAGAGGGCAATCTGTCAGTCAACCAAGCTTTCAAGCATAGCAGAAAGAATCACTAATAATATGGCCAAATACAGTAAGACAAATTACACATATACAACAGGAAAAAAATAACATTTGTGGTCTTCCTAGAGAATTACAGCAACTCTATAGAGCACATAGCTTTTTTAATATATTCATGGTATAGGCTCCTGTTCATATGATCATAGGATCATAGGAAGTTACTAGGCTATTGGCCCTGAGGGCCTTACAAGACTAGCCAAGAATTTAGTCCATGTTCCAACAAGTCAGCACCCTATGCCACTGTCCAGCAGGGACACAGGTGGAATCCCAGGGGGGTGTATATTCTGTTCCCCATCCAGTTATCCAGGTTGCACTTAAAAAGGATTAATAAGGTACTCTGCTTTACGTAGACAGGGAGTCTATTCCACAAAAAGGGTGAGCCTCTGGGGCACAAATCTGTCCTGCCAACAAGTCCTATTGATGTCACAGACCAGGTTGAGGTTGTGTGTGCTGGTTACTCGAGTAGAGCTTGACTTGCGAATATGCAGCAGTCCCATCAGTGTAGGGCCTGAAATTGCTTTGTATGCTAGACAGAGGTCACCTTTGAGGAGTCTGTGGGAGATAGAGTAGACTGACAGAGCCTTTAGCCTATCTGTATAGGGTAGATGTTTGAAGCCCTGGATTCTCCTGGTGAGGAGTCTCTGTGGTCTCTCCAGCTGCTGCATGTGCTTTGTGAGGTACATGCCTAAAGGGGCATTGTACTCAGTAATGGGTCTTATAAGGGAAGATTACAGGGATGTTATGACCACCTTATCCCTGGAGGAGATACCCTTACTAATGAGGTGGGCTATGTAGAAAGATTTCTGCACAACGGAGGCAATATAGTGGTCAAAAGTCAGTTTGGTATCAACCTGGGTGCCTAAGTCCCTCACGACTGATTGCGTGCTAAGGACCTTATTATCAATGTGATAATTTATGGGGACATCCCTTTCCCCAAAAGGGATGATAATGCATTTTTTGGCATTCAGTTTGAGGCCATGCTTCTGACACCAGTCATTTGTTTGGGTGAGACCCCACTGGAGGATGTCCACATCACTAGAAGAATTGATGACAGCATCCAACTTGCAGTCATCTGCAAACTTAGTCAGCCATATCCCACTGGTTTTGGTCTACACCTCAGAAAAGTATATCCCAACCAGTAGAGGCCCCAAGACCGATCCCTGGGATACACCGCTTGTTATGGGTCTACTGCTTGAGGAGGCTTCCCCTATTTGGAATAGGTGGGTTCTACCAGTGACCCAGTTTGCTACCCATCCGGTAACATATGGATTGATGCCTAGTTGAGAGAGTTTATCTGTTATACCTGAGCAGGGAATAGTATCGAAGGCTTTGGCCAGGTCAAGGTAGGTGGTGTGCACCGTCTTCCCCTCATCCATGGCCTTGGTGACTGTCTCAAAGAAGTCAATCAAATTTAACAGGCATGACCTCCACTTGACGAAACCAAACTGTGTGGGATTGAGTATCTGGAGGTTGCCAGTGTCTTTGTTAATGATGTCCCTAATAATCTGCTCCATGGCCTTGCAGATCAGGCTAGTTAGGGTAATGGGTCTATAATTTCCTGGATCGGTGGATGCTACACCTTTGTGCAAAGGGATGACAGTGGCTGTCCTCCACTCGGCTGGGATGAAGCTGGTACTCAGGCTTTGGTTGAATAGGGTGCCTAATGGTGCTGCAAGTTCCTGCCTGAGTTCATGTAGGATGCAGCCTGGGATGTTATCGGGTCTCATGGAGGCTGTATTTTTTGCCTTTGAGAGGCCAGTGATGACTTGCTCCCTAGACATAAGGGGAGGGGGCAGGTACTGGGGATGTCCTGTTTTACTGATGGGGGGACAGAGGGATGAAGTTTTCACTGAACCTGTCTGCCAGCAGGTTGGCTAAGTATTTGTGTATGTGTTGTCCTTGGCCACCAGTTCTGAGCAGATCTGGGTGCTTCCCTTGAGATTGCAGACATATGTGAAGAAGGCCTTATGACTGTGTTTAGTAGATGTGGCCAGTTTGGACTTGAAGTTTGCTTTGGAGGATTTCACTAGTGCTCTTATTTGCTTGTTCAGGCTAAGGAGAGAATGCTTCCAATAAGGCACGTGCTCCTTCTTGGTCCTGGACAGCATTTTTTCCTTTTATTATAGAGTTTATTTATTGCAGATGTCCACCAGATAGGTTTACTCTTTCTTGAGGAGGAGGATTTTGTCCTGTTGGGTATTCCTGATTCCATGCAGCTATATAAATGCTCATATAGTACTTTGGTGTAGATTTGGACATATGTGCCAGTTCCTATGGTGGGGGAGGAGGCTGTGAAGCTGTTTATACCTTCCCTCAGGAAGTTGTAATCAGCTTTGGAGACCTTTTTTTTTTGTTTGACCCCCAGCTGGGGGGGGGGGGCATGACTTTGAAGGTGACTGCTTTTTGGTCGGATCTTACCAGGGATGATGACACTGTAAGGATGCTGCAGTGGTTACTCATGTTGGGTAACACCAAGTCCAAGATATTTTCACCTCTTGTCCAGGTGTTGACCAACTGGTCCAAGACATTTGCATTGACGAAATCAAGAAATCTCTGGGCATTTGTGTTTTGGCATGAGCATTTCTTCCAATCTGTGGCTGGATAGTTAAAATCACCCAGGATCAGGGTAAAGGGTTGAATTTTACTGGTAAGATAATGCATTCCACAATACGGGATCCCAGAAATAGGAGGTTTGACAGCTAGATGGTGCCTGGCATATCCTGAGACAAACTGGTAGTCTCATGGTAGGTGAAAAAAGTGAATGAACAGGCTAGTATGGAGCCAGCAGTTCCTTAACAATGGGTAGACTTTGATTATGTAGGTCAAGGTAAGTCATAATGTTAAATGTGACCTTCAAAGCTGACGGGAGCCAGAGCAGAGTCTATAGAACAGGCAAATTATGATAGTAATGATGTTTATATGTCAAAAGGAGTTAATAGCAGCTGACAATATGGAACCTAGAATACAGGGTATTATAGTATTTTGGTCCCAAGGGCACCAATATATGTATAGCCATGGATAAATCCTTTCATAGCCAAAAGAGTTTTATCCTGGTGATGACAATCAGGTATAAAAGTCTAAACATTGCTGATATTTGGTCCCAAAATACAAGCTGATTATGGTGGTTCACAAAGAGATCACATCTTAAATACAAGATCTAACTTACCCTCAAAAGTTATTACAGAGACAAGTCTAGGAGCAAAAGAAGATCACAAATTAACATGAATTAGTAATGCATGTTTCATTTACTTGATTGCATGAAGCACAATCGTACAAGCTTACACCACTAAACCTAAATGTTTAATAACCTACCTCAAGGTTATGTGACTTTGAAGTTGGCTGCAAGGGTATGAATGGATGAAGTTTCCTGCACAGGGTGTGGGGGTACTCCATGTAAATTAAACTTATAGGTTCAAGCTTGTCTGATGAAATAGGCCATTGGAATGTGGTCTGCACAGATACGACACAATCAAATATTACCATATCCGATAAAACTTTTTTTTTCATTTGATTTTCTTGTCTAAGTAAGGACTAAATTTATGCTGTCTATATGTGTTTCAGTGGCTGGAAATGTTGCAGGCAGAAGGAAATATAGAACTCTGTATCATCTGTCAAACAATGGTAATGCAATCAAGTCCTTCAACTGCAATCTCCCAGAGATGTGTATAGGGTAAATAGTACTGGGCCTATTTGGAGCCTTCCAGAACCTCACAACAGAGTGCACTCAGACACCTGATGAGGTATTAGTCTTAGAATATGCCATCTTTCTATGCCCCCCAAAAGGAATGAAATGAACCAGCATAGGGTTGAAAATAACAGGCTGCAGTGTGACTACTGGTCATACCTCTCAACTGTACAGATTTTCGCAGAATGTCCAGATTTTTGACTCCTATCTTTGGTCCATTTTTTCATAAATGTGTTTGTTTTCTGGCAAATTAGTGGTAAGTCATTAAAGACTGAAGTAAAAAAAAAAAAAAAAAATGTTCGAGGATCCAAAGGAAAATCACTGTGCACTGAAAGTTCTATTCAAACCTTTTAATATTTAAAAGTTTTTTAAAAAATCTAAAAACAACCAGACATTTGCTTCATTGATTTTGACATCACCCTCTATGTCCACATCACTATTTCCTAAAATAGGTTTATACTTTGTTCCCCATTGGTGCATTACATATTTTATGGTGTCATAAATCAGGGCTACAGGATACCCTCTGGATTTAAACATTTTTCCTATATAATCCAATTCATTTACTAAATCTGTATAGTCAGAGGTCATCCTGGCAGCTCGTACACATTGCCCTTTAAGAATACCTCTTTTTTGACTAATGGGGTGACAGCTAGTATACTCTGTTACTAAAAGTACTCGTTCTATATATCTTTGACTTGAACCTTCCTTTATCAATAATTATATGAGTGTCCAAATATGGAATTGATTTTTTATCTATATTATATGTAAACCTCAAATAATCACTTCTAGTGTTTAAATAGTCCATAAATTCCTTAAACTTATCAATACTTGCATTCCACAACATAAATATGTCATCCAAAAATCTCAGGTAGCATGAAATATTGTTCTTCCATTCTGTAGAAAGAATGTATTCTGTCTCCCAATCAATCAAAAACATATTAGCAAAATGGGAGCACATGCTGCTCCCATCGCAACTCCTTTATTCTGCCGATAGTATTCTCCTTCAAATAGAATGTAATTATGGTTTAACACTATTTCCATAAATCCCATGATCAAGGAAATATTTTCCCATTGCACTTCCCCATATTTTACTATACTGTTGTTGAACCTACATAACCCTTCGTTCTGGGGTATACTGGAAAAGAGGTCTACTATGTCAATGGTTACCAAATAGGTTTCTGTAGTAATAGTTTCTGTATTGAGTCTCCCTAAAAAGTCCCAGGAATCAATTATCAAATGCACTGATTTTTTATATATGTGCTTTAACCAATTATCAATTACCTTCCCAAAAGGGAAGGTTTTAGATTTACTACCTGAGATAATTGGTCGAAAAGGGGGGTCGTTAGGGTTTTTATGAACTTTAGGAATACCTACTATGGTACCAATGACAGGATGCTCCACTTTCAAAAAATTATACATATCACTATCTATCCTATCATCCAATAACATTTCTTCCAACCATAGATCAATTTTATGGTAGGCTATGTTAACTTCATTAATAGAAGATATGTCATAGTTCCCAGAGTTTAGTAAAATCTCATGGATTTTATTTATATATTCACCCCTGTCATATAGTACCATTCCGCCTTTGTCGGGTTTCATAACCCTTAAATTGTTGTTTTCTTGTATCTCCTTCATTCATTTGTATTCTTTATATTTGAGATTCCTTTTTCTATTAGAATTCTTCCTCACATATTCATAGATCTCATCCACAACAATCTTTTCATATACTGCTAGTGTTGGATTTAGAGGAGGTACAAAGGTACTTTTCTTCTTAAAGTCACTCATATTTACTTGTTTTCTTCCTTTAAAATATACAGATAGGTTTAATTTCCTTAAGTATTTCTTGAAATCAATTATATAATCTACCACATTAATGTTCCTATTTGGGACAAACTTCATTCCTTTAGATAGTTATTTGAAATGACCTTCATGAAATGGCACCTGTGTGTAATTATATATACTAAAATCACCCATACAAAAATGTTTGTCGGTAATCCTAGTAATTATTCCTTCCTTTTCCAATTGTTTTCCTTTTTGTACTGGGGTGGGCTCTCCCATTTGTAGGCGTCCCATTTTTTCATTCCCCCATATGGTTCCTTCTGTTTTCCTATCCCGGTGTTCTTTTCCTCTAAAAAATCTGGGTTGTAACTATAATATTCATCTTTCCTATATGGGTAATGTCTTCTATAGTTATTGTTCCTATATCTATATTTGTAGTTACCATCATTGGTTCTGTTACTTCCTTCATCACCAGTTATATTTTGTCTTGTAGGCCCCCAGCTATAGGCCTCTCCTTTTTCATACTGTAACATATCCCTATTCATTTTTTTGCACTTTCTTTCATACTGCTTATACATTTGATTCTCTACCCATGTATATTGTGTGTTCAAAAACATTTCATATTCCTCAAATAGTAAATCTGTAGTAATGACCTGTTCCAACTGTTCCAATTCGGCCATTAAACCACATATCTTTTTGTCATTACAAGACACTATAAATTTCATGAAAGTGAATCCGAAATTGTCAAACATTTTGCCACACTCATTCATGTTGGTCTCATCCATATCAACCCCCATAGGGTGTTTAAAAAACCATAGTCCCATAGGGACTATACTCAAATCTAAACATTTTTTAAGATACATATTATCAAACTGCACACTTTTTAATAATTTTAACTTCTTTCCGAAGTCTTTAATAAAATCTCTCAAAGTCATATTGCTCAAATGCGTATTGTCAACATCTTTCCCCTTCCTTAAAGGTTCTCCGTCACCTTCAAAATCGAAATTGGTGACCAAAAAACTGTTCAAATCATATTTTTTGTGATTAGTCAAATTTCTATTAGACCCTTTAGGTTGGAACGCAGTACCTGCTTCCTTGAACTGTCCGACCATTGCATATGTCCTTTTTGGCGCCACTCGCTTGGGTTTAGCACCCGATATGTTGTAATCCACCTCCGATCCACATTTGTCGCTGGGAAGCCATTGAAAAGTCCTCTCAACAAGTTTGGATCCATTAGAGGCTGAATCTTTGCATCCGACGCCATCTCCTTGACCGTTAGGGAGAGAATCCGTTGATCTACGCTCTCGTTGCTTACTTAATGATGTCATCACGCATTCCCTAATGTTACTCGCTTCAGGCTGGCTAATCAAATCGATCAGCCGAGTGAGTTCGCCCTTCAAAATAGCCATCTCGGACTGTAGCTTGTTTATATCTTCCCTCCTGGGGGAAAAATTGACGGCAACTCGTCCAGAGAGTCCATGTTCAACTAAGAAAAACACCAAAAGTTGTCCCGAACACTCGACTATGTAAAAAAAAAAAAAAATGTTCAAGGATCCAAAGGAAAATCACTGTGCACTGAAAGTTCTATTCAAACCTTTTAATAGTTAAAAGTTTTTTTAAAAATCTAAAAACAACCAGACAGATGCTTCAGGTTAAGCGCTTTCATCTACGTTGTAGACTTCATCAGAACAACCATTAATTACATTCACCAAGCTTTTATACTAATTCCATTCAAAAATATGCATATAATTAAACAATTAGTTGATATTATACAATTTAAAGTGCCAGTGCTCTCTATTCAAACGATGCCATACTATTATAGTTTCTAAATTCATATACACCTAATATCATTATAAAAATGAAATAAATAATATAAGTATTAATTATAAATTGATTTTGTCATTCATATGGCCAAGTACATCATAAAAATATTCCATTACCTATTGTTTTCCAGTATTGGCTTTATACAAATTGAATCATTCAACCCAGGATGTACAGAAGAATTTAATTTAATCTGCCATCTGGTTTCTTTTTCTCCTAATACATATTTGACACTTCCCCCTCTAGGATTTACTTTTACACATTCAAGTATACCAAAGTTGAATGTATTACATTTACTATTCCCTTCAAGATGTCTCCATAATGCATTCTTAGTGTCCTGCTTCTTGATTTTATAACAGTGCTCATATATTCTATTTCGAAGACATCTGTCCGTCTTTCCCACATAGAAACATGGACAATTACTACACTTCGCCATGTATACCACATGTCTAGTCCTACAATTCCCTTTCCGGAACCATACAGTAGTATTGTTAATATCTTCCAGGGTTACAGACGGACTGTTAATAATTAAATGACATTGATTACAGTTCCCACATTTAGTGGTACCTGTCCCCTTTGTTGCTTTCTGATCTGTAATTTTCCTTTCTAATTCAACTTTAAGGTTAATTCCTGTTTTAGAAACAAAATATGGTCTGTTTCCTACTATTTTAAACACATTATTGTCAGTTTTTAATATATTCCAGTTACTAGTTATAATTCTAGTTATGTCCTGTGTCTCAGGAGCATATTGTAAAATACATGCTTTCGTGTAACCATCTGGCTCATTTGCTTCATTGATTTTGACATCACCCTCTATGTCCACATCACTATTTCCTAAAATAGGTTTATACTTTGTTCCCCATTGGTGCATTACATATTTTATGGTGTCATAAATCAGGGCTACAGGATACCCTCTGGATTTAAACATTTTTCCTATATAATCCAATTCATTTACTAAATCTGTATAGTCAGAGGTCATCCTGGCAGCTCGTACACATTGCCCTTTAAGAATACCTCTTTTTTGACTAATGGGGTGACAGCTAGTATACTCTGTTACTAAAAGTACTCTTTCTATATATCTTTGACTTGAACCTTCCTTTATCAATAATTATATGAGTGTCCAAATATGGAATTGATTTTTTATCTATATTATATGTAAACCTCAAATAATCACTTCTAGTGTTTAAATAGTCCATAAATTCCTTAAACTTATCAATACTTGCATTCCACAACATAAATATTTCATCCAAAAATCTCAGGTAGCATGAAATATTGTTCTTCCATTCTGTAGAAAGAATGTATTCTGTCTCCCAATCAATCAAAAACATATTAGCAAAAATGGGAGCACATGCTGCTCCCATCGCAACTCCTTTATTCTGCCGATAGTATTCTCCTTCAAATAGAATGTAATTATGGTTTAACACTATTTCCATAAATTCCATGATCAAGGAAATATTTTCCCATTGCACTTCCCCATATTTTACTATACTGTTGTTGAACCTACATAACCCTTCGTTCTGGGGTATACTGGAAAAGAGGTCTACTATGTCAATGGTTACCAAATAGGTTTCTGTAGTAATAGTTTCTGTATTGAGTCTCCCTAAAAAGTCCCAGGAATCAATTATCAAATGCACTGATTTTTTATATATGTGCTTTAACCAATTATCAATTACCTTCCCAAAAGGGAAGGTTTTAGATTTACTACCTGAGATAATTGGCTGAAAAGGGGGGTCGTTAAGGATTTTATGAACTTTAGGAATACCTACTATGGTACCAATGACAGGATGCTCCACTTTCAAAAAATTATACATATCACTATCTATCCTATCATCCAATAACATTTCTTCCAACCATAGATCAATTTTATGGTAGGCTATGTTAACTTCATTAATAGAAGATATGTCATAGTTCCCAGAGTTTAGTAAAATCTCATGGATTTTATTTATATATTCACCCCTGTCATATAGTACCATTCCGCCCCCCTTGTCGGGTTTCATAACCCTTAAATTGTTGTTTTCTTGTATCTCCTTCATTCATTTGTATTCTTTATATTCGAGATTCCTTTTCTTATTAGAATTCTTCCTCACATATTCATAGATCTCATCCACAACAATCTTTTCATATACTGCTAGTGTTGGATTTAGAGGAGGTACAAAGGTACTTTTCTTCTTAAAGTCACTCATATTTACTTGTTTTGTTCCTTTAAAATATACAGATAGGTTTAATTTCCTTAAGTATTTCTTGAAATCAATTATATAATCTACCACATTAATGTTCCTATTTGGGACAAACTTCATTCCTTTAGATAGTTATTTGAAATGACCTTCATGAAATGGCACCTGTGTGTAATTATATATACTAAAATCACCCATACAAAAATGTGTGTCGGTAATCCTAGTAATTATTCCTTCCTTTTCCAATTGTTTCCCTTTTTGTACTGGGGTGGGCTCTCCCATTTGTAGGCGTCCCATTTTTTCGTTCCCCCATATGGTTCCTTCTGTTTTCCTATCCCGGTGTTCTTTTCCTCTAAAAAATCTGGGTTGTAACTATAATATTCATCTTTCCTATATGGGTAATGTCTTCTATAGTTATTGTTCCTATATCTATATTTGTAGTTACCATCATTGGTTCTGTTACTTCCTTCATCACCAGTTATATTTTGTCTTGTAGGCCCCTAGCTATAGGCCTCTCCTTTTTCATACTGTAACATATCCCTATTCATTTTTTTGCACTTTCTTTCATACTGCTTATACATTTGATTCTCTACCCATGTATATTGTGTGTTCAAAAACATTTCATATTCCTCAAATAGTAAATCTGTAGTAATGACCTGTTCCAACTGTTCCAATTCGGCCATTAAACCACATATCTTTTTGTCATTACAAGACACTATAAATTTCATGAAAGTGAATCCGAAATTGTCAAACATTTTGCCACACTCATTCATGTTGGTCTCATCCATATCAACCCCCATAGGGTGTTTAAAAAACCATAGTCCCATAGGGACTATACTCAAATCTAAACATTTTTTAAGATACATATTATCTAACTGCACACTTTTTAATAATTTTAACTTCTTTCCGAAGTCTTTAATAAAATCTCTCAAAGTCATATTGCTCAAATGCGTATTGTCAACATCTTTCCCCTTCCTTAAAGGTTCTCCGTCACCTTCAAAATCGAAATTGGTGACCAAAAAACTGTTCAAATCATATTTTTTGTGATTAGTCAAATTTCTATTAGACCCTTTAGGTTGGAACGCAGTACCTGCTTCCTAGAACTGTCCGACCATTGCATATGTCCTTTTTGGCGCCACTCGCTTGGGTTTAGCACCCGATATGTTGTAATCCAACTCCGATCCACATTTGTCGCTGGGAAGCTGTTGAAAAGTCCTCTCAACAAGTTTGGATCCATTAGAGGCTGAATCTTTGCATCCAACACCATCTCCTTGACCGTTAGGGAGAGAATCCGTTGATCTACGCTCTCGTTGCTTACTTAATGATGTCATCACGCGTTCCCTAATGTTACTCGCTTCAGGCTGGCTAATCAAATCGATCAGCCGAGTGAGTTCGCCCTTCAAAATAGCCATCTCGGACTGTAGCTTGTTTATATCTTCCCTCCTGGGGGAAAAATTGACGGCAACTCGTCCAGAGAGTCCATGTTCAACTAAGAAAAACACCAAAAGTAGTCCCGAACACTCGACTATGTAAAAAAAAAAAAAAATGTTCAAGGATCCAAAGGAAAATCACTGTGCACTGAAAGTTCTATTCAAACCTTTTAATAGTTAAAAGTTTTTTTAAAAATCTAAAAACAACCAGACAGATGCTTCAGGTTAAGCGCTTTCATCTACGTTGTAGACTTCATCAGAACAACCATTAATTACATTCACCAAGCTTTTATACTAATTCCATTCAAAAAATATGCATATAATTAAACAATTAGTTGATATTATATAATTTAAAGTGCCAGTGCTCTCTATTCAAACGATGCCATACTAATATAGTTTCTAAATTCATATACACCTAATATCATTATAAAAATGAAATAAATAATATAAGTATTAATTATAAATTGATTTTGTCATTCATATGGCCAAGTACATCATAAAAATATTCCATTACCTATTGTTTTCCAGTATTGGCTTTATACAAATTGAATCATTCAACCCAGGATGTACAGAAGAATTTAATTTAATCTGCCATCTGGTTTCTTTTTCTCCTAATACATATTTGACACTTCCCCCTCTAGGATTTACTTTTACACATTCAAGTATACCAAAGTTGAATGTATTACATTTACTATTCCCTTCAAGATGTCTCCATAATGCATTCTTAGTGTCCTGCTTCTTGATTTTATAACAGTGCTCATATATTCTATTTCAACGACATCTGTCCGTCTTTCCCACATAGAAACATGGACAATTACTACACTTCGCCATGTATACCACATGTCTAGTCCTACAATTCCCTTTCCGGAACCATACAGTAGTATTGTTAATATCTTCCAGGGTTACAGACGGACTGTTAATAATTAAATGACATTGATTACAGTTCCCACATTTAGTGGTACCTGTCCCCTTTGTTGCTTTCTGATCTGTAATTTTCCTTTCTAATTCAACTTTAAGGTTAATTCCTGTTTTAGAAACAAAATATGGTCTGTTTCCTACTATTTTAAACACATTATTGTCAGTTTTTAATATATTCCAGTTACTAGTTATAATTCTAGTTATGTCCTGTGTCTCAGGAGCATATTGTAAAATACATGCTTTCGTGTAACCATCTGGCTCATTTGCTTCATTGATTTTGACATCACCCTCTATGTCCACATCACTATTTCCTAAAATAGGTTTATACTTTGTTCCCCATTGGTGCATTACATATTTTATGGTGTCATAAATCAGGGCTACAGGATACCCTCTGGATTTAAACATTTTTCCTATATAATCCAATTCATTTACTAAATCTGTATAGTCAGAGGTCATCCTGGCAGCTCGTACACATTGCCCTTTAAGAATACCTCTTTTTTGACTAATGGGGTGACAGCTAGTATACTCTGTTACTAAAAGTACTCGTTCTATATATCTTTGACTTGAACCTTCCTTTATCAATAATTATATGAGTGTCCAAATATGGAATTGATTTTTTATCTATATTATATGTAAACCTCAAATAATCACTTCTAGTGTTTAAATAGTCCATAAATTCCTTAAACTTATCAATACTTGCATTCCACAACATAAATATTTCATCCAAAAATCTCAGGTAGCATGAAATATTGTTCTTCCATTCTGTAGAAAGAATGTATTCTGTCTCCCAATCAATCAAAAACATATTAGCAAAAATGGGAGCACATGCTGCTCCCATCGCAACTCCTTTATTCTGCCGATAGCATTCTCCTTCAAATAGAATGTAATTATGGTTTAACACTATTTCCATAAAATCCATGATCAAGGAAATATTTTCCCATTGCACTTCCCCATATTTTATTATACTCTTGTTGAACCCACATAACCCTTCGTTCTGGGGTATACTGGAAAAGAGGTCTACTATGTCAATGGTTACCAAATAGGTTTCTGTAGTAATAGTTTCTGTATTGAGTCTCCCTAAAAAGTCCCAGGAATCAATTATCAAATGCACTGATTTTTTATATATGTGCTTTAACCAGTTATCAATTACCTTCCCAAAAGGGAAGGTTTTAGATTTACTACCTGAGATAATTGGTCGAAAAGGGGGGTCGTTAGGGTTTTTATGAACTTTAGGAATACCTACTATGGTACCAATGACAGGATGCTCCACTTTCAAAAAATTATACATATCACTATCTATCCTATCATCCAATAACATTTCTTCCAACCATAGATCAATTTTATGGTAGGCTATGTTAACTTCATTAATAGAAGATATGTCATAGTTCCCAGAGTTTAGTAAAATCTCATGGATTTTATTTATATATTCACCCCTGTCATATAGTACCATTCCGCCCCCCTTGTCGGGTTTCATAACCCTTAAATTGTTGTTTTCTTGTATCTCCTTCATTCATTTGTATTCTTTATATTCGAGATTCCTTTTCTTATTAGAATTCTTCCTCACATATTCATAGATCTCATCCACAACAATCTTTTCATATACTGCTAGTGTTGGATTTAGAGGAGGTACAAAGGTACTTTTCTTCTTAAAGTCACTCATATTTACTTGTTTTGTTCCTTTAAAATATACAGATAGGTTTAATTTCCTTAAGTATTTCTTGAAATCAATTATATAATCTACCACATTAATGTTCCTATTTGGGACAAACTTCATTCCTTTAGATAGTTATTTGAAATGACCTTCATGAAGTGGCACCTGTGTGTAATTATATATACTAAAATCACCCATACAAAAATGTGTATCGGTAATCCTAGTAATTATTCCTTCCTTTTCCAATTGTTTCCCTTTTTGTACTGGGGTGGGCTCTCCCATTTGTAGGCGTCCCATTTTTTCATTCCCCCATATGGTTTCTTCTGTTTTCCTATCCCGGTGTTCTTTTCCTCTAAAAAATCTGGGTTGTAACTATAATATTCATCTTTCCTATATGGGTAATGTCTTCTATAGTTATTGTTCCTATATCTATATTTGTAGTTACCATCATTGGTTCTGTTACTTCCTTCATCACCAGTTATATTTTGTCTTGTAGGCCCCCAGCTATAGGCCTCTCCTTTTTCATACTGTAACATATCCCTATTCATTTTTTTGCACTTTCTTTCATACTGCTTATACATTTGATTCTCTACCCATGTATATTGTGTGTTCAAAAACATTTCATATTCCTCAAATAGTAAATCTGTAGTAATGACCTGTTCCAACTGTTCCAATTCGGCCATTAAACCACATATCTTTTTGTCATTACAAGACACTATAAATTTCATGAAAGTGAATCCGAAATTGTCAAACATTTTGCCACACTCATTCATGTTGGTCTCATCCATATCAACCCCCATAGGGTGTTTAAAAAACCATAGTCCCATAGGGACTATACTCAAATCTAAACATTTTTTAAGATACATATTATCAAACTGCACACTTTTTAATAATTTTAACTTCTTTCCGAAGTCTTTAATAAAATCTCTCAAAGTCATATTGCTCAAATGCGTATTGTCAACATCTTTCCCCTTCCTTAAAGGTTCTCCGTCACCTTCAAAATCGAAATTGGTGACCAAAAAACTGTTCAAATCATATTTTTTGTGATTAGTCAAATTTCTATTAGACCCTTTAGGTTGGAACGCAGTACCTGCTTCCTTGAACTGTCCGACCATTGCATATGTCCTTTTTGGCGCCACTCGCTTGGGTTTAGCACCCGATATGTTGTAATCCACCTCCGATCCACATTTGTCGCTGGGAAGCCATTGAAAAGTCCTCTCAACAAGTATGGATCCATTAGAGGCTGAATCTTTGCATCCGACGCCATCTCCTTGACCGTTAGGGAGAGAATCCGTTGATCTACGCTCTCGTTGCTTACTTAATGATGTCATCACGCGTTCCCTAATGTTACTCGCTTCAGGCTGGCTAATCAAATCGATCAGCCGAGTGGGTTCGCCCTTCAAAATAGCCATCTCGGACTGTAGCTTGTTTATATCTTCCCTCCTGGGGGAAAAAACTGACGGCAACTCGTCCAGAGAGTCCATGTTCAACTAAGAAAAACACCAAAAGTAGTCCCGAACACTCGACTATGTAAAAAAAAACAAAAAAAATGTTCAAGGATCCAAAGGAAAATCACTGTGCACTGAAAGTTCTATTCAAACCTTTTAATAGTTAAAAGTTTTTTTAAAAATCTAAAAACAACCAGACAGATGCTTCAGGTTAAGCGCTTTCATCTACGTTGTAGACTTCATCAGAACAACCATTAATTACATTCACCAAGCTTTTATACTAATTCCATTCAAAAAATATGCATATAATTAAACAATTAGTTGATATTATACAATTTAAAGTGCCAGTGCTCTCTATTCAAATGATGCCATACTATTATAGTTTCTAAATTCATATACACCTAATATCATTATAAAAATGAAATAAATAATATAAGTATTAATTATAAATTGATTTTGTCATTCATATGGCCAAATACATCATAAAAATATTCCATTACCTATTGTTTTCCAGTATTGGCTTTATAGAAATTGAATCATTCAACCCAGGATGTACAGAAGAATTTAATTTAATCTGCCATCTGTTTTCTTTTTCTCCTAATACATATTTGACACTTCCCCCTCTAGGATTTACTTTTACACATTCAAGTATACCAAAGTTGAATGTATTACATTTACTATTCCCTTCAAGATGTCTCCATAATGCATTCTTAGTGTCCTGCTTCTTGATTTTATAACAGTGCTCATATATTCTATTTCGAAGACATCTGTCCGTCTTTCCCACATAGAAACATGGACAATTACTACACTTCGCCATGTATACCACATGTCTAGTCCTACAATTCCCTTTCCGGAACCATACAGTAGTATTGTTAATATCTTCCAGGGTTACAGACGGACTGTTAATAATTAAATGACATTGATTACAGTTCCCACATTTAGTGGTACCTGTCCCCTTTGTTGCTTTCTGATCTGTAATTTTCCTTTCTAATTCAACTTTAAGGTTAATTCCTGTTTTAGAAACAAAATATGGTCTGTTTCCTACTATTTTAAACACATTATTGTCAGTTTTTAATATATTCCAGTTACTAGTTATAATTCTAGTTATGTCCTGTGTCTCAGGAGCATATTGTAAAATACATGCTTTCGTGTAACCATCTGGCTCATTTGCTTCATTGATTTTGACATCACCCTCTATGTCCACATCACTATTTCCTAAAATAGGTTTATACTTTGTTCCCCATTGGTGCATTACATATTTTATGGTGTCATAAATCAGGGCTACAGGATACCCTCTGGATTTAAACATTTTTCCTATATAATCCAATTCATTTACTAAATCTGTATAGTCAGAGGTCATCCTGGCAGCTCGTACACATTGCCCTTTAAGAATACCTCTTTTTTGACTAATGGGGTGACAGCTAGTATACTCTAAGTAAGTGTTACTAAAAGTACTCTTTCTATATATCTTTGACTTGAACCTTCCTTTATCAATAATTATATGAGTGTCCAAATATGGAATTGATTTTTTATCTATATTATATGTAAACCTCAAATAATCACTTCTAGTGTTTAAATAGTCCATAAATTCCTTAAACTTATCAATACTTGCATTCCACAACATAAATATGTCATCCAAAAATCTCAGGTAGCATGAAATATTGTTCTTCCATTCTGTAGAAAGAATGTATTCTGTCTCCCAATCAATCAAAAACATATTAGCAAAAATGGGCGCACATGCTGCTCCCATCGCAACTCCTTTATTCTGCCGATAGTATTCTCCTTCAAATAGAATGTAATTATGGTTTAACACTATTTCCATAAATTCCATGATCAAGGAAATATTTTCCCATCGCACTTCCCCATATTTTACTATACTGTTGTTGAACCTACATAACCCTTCGTTCTGGGGTATACTGGAAAAGAGGTCTACTATGTCAATGGTTACCAAATAGGTTTCTGTAGTAATAGTTTCTGTATTGAGTCTCCCTAAAAAGTCCCAGGAATCAATTATCAAATGCACTGATTTTTTATATATGTGCTTTAACCAATTATCAATTACCTTCCCAAAAGGGAAGGTTTTAGATTTACTACCTGAGATAATTGGCCGAAAAGGGGGGTCGTTAGGGTTTTTATGAACTTTAGGAATACCTACTATGGTACCAATGACAGGATGCTCCACTTTCAAAAAATTATACATATCACTATCTATCCTATCATCCAATAACATTTCTTCCAACCATAGATCAATTTTATGGTAGGCTATGTTAACTTCATTAATAGAAGATATGTCATAGTTCCCAGAGTTTAGTAAAATCTCATGGATTTTATTTATATATTCACCCCTGTCATATAGTACCATTCCGCCCCCCTTGTCGGGTTTCATAACCCTTAAATTGTTGTTTTCTTGTATCTCCTTCATTCATTTGTATTCTTTATATTCGAGATTCCTTTTTCTATTAGAATTCTTCCTCACATATTCATAGATCTCATCCACAACAATCTTTTCATATACTGCTAGTGTTGGATTTAGAGGAGGTACAAAGGTACTTTTCTTCTTAAAGTCACTCATATTTACTTGTTTTGTTCCTTTAAAATATACAGATAGGTTTAATTTCCTTAAGTATTTCTTGAAATCAATTATATAATCTACCACATTAATGTTCCTATTTGGGACAAACTTCATTCCTTTAGATAGTTATTTGAAATGACCTTCATGAAGTGGCACCTGTGTGTAATTATATATACTAAAATCACCCATACAAAAATGTTTGTCGGTAATCCTAGTAATTATTCCTTCCTTTTCCAATTGTTTCCCTTTTTGTACTGGGGTGGGCTCTCCCATTTGTAGGCGTCCCATTTTTTCATTCCCCCATATGGTTCCTTCTGTTTTCCTATCCCGGTGTTCTTTTCCTCTAAAAAATCTGGGTTGTAACTATAATATTCATCTTTCCTATATGGGTAATGTCTTCTATAGTTATTGTTCCTATATCTATATTTGTAGTTACCATCATTGGTTCTGTTACTTCCTTCATCACCAGTTATATTTTGTCTTGTAGGCCCCCAGCTATAGGCCTCTCCTTTTTCATACTGTAACATATCCCTATTCATTTTTTTGCACTTTCTTTCATACTGCTTATACATTTGATTCTCTACCCATGTATATTGTGTGTTCAAAAACATTTCATATTCCTCAAATAGTAAATCTGTAGTAATGTCCTGTTCCAACTGTTCCAATTCGGCCGTTAAACCACATATCTTTTTGTCATTACAAGACACTATAAATTTCATGAAAGTGAATCTGAAATTGTCAAACATTTTGCCACACTCATTCATGTTGGTCTCATCCATATCAACCCCCATAGGGTGTTTAAAAAACCATAGTCCCATAGGGACTATACTCAAATCTAAACATTTTTTAAGATACATATTATCTAACTGCACACTTTTTAATAATTTTAACTTCTTTCCGAAGTCTTTAATAAAATCTCTCAAAGTCATATTGCTCAAATGCGTATTGTCAACATCTTTCCCCTTCCTTAAAGGTTCTCCGTCACCTTCAAAATCGAAATTGGTGACCAAAAAACTGTTCAAATCATATTTTTTGTGATTAGTCAAATTTCTATTAGACCCTTTAGGTTGGAACGCAGTACCTGCTTCCTTGAACTGTCCGACCATTGCATATGTCCTTTTTGGCGCCACTCGCTTGGGTTTAGCACCCGATATGTTGTAATCCACCTCCGATCCACATTTGTCGCTGGGAAGCCGTTGAAAAGTCCTCTCAACAAGTTTGGATCCATTAGAGGCTGAATCTTTGCATCCGACGCCATCTCCTTGACCGTTAGGGAGAGAATCCGTTGATCTACGCTCTCGTTGCTTACTTAATGATGTCATCACGCGTTCCCTAATGTTACTCGCTTCAGGCTGGCTAATCAAATCGATCAGCCGAGTGAGTTCGCCCTTCAAAATAGCCATCTCGGACTGTAGCTTGTTTATATCTTCCCTCCTGGGGGAAAAAACTGACGGCAACTCGTCCAGAGAGTCCATGTTCAACTAAGAAAAACACCAAAAGTAGTCCCGAACACTCGACTATGTAAAAAAAAACAAAAAAAATGTTCAAGGATCCAAAGGAAAATCACTGTGCACTGAAAGTTCTATTCAAACCTTTTAATAGTTAAAAGTTTTTTTAAAAATCTAAAAACAACCAGACAGATGCTTCAGGTTAAGCGCTTTCATCTACGTTGTAGACTTCATCAGAACAACCATTAATTACATTCACCAAGCTTTTATACTAATTCCATTCAAAAATATGCATATAATTAAACAATTAGTTGATATTATACAATTTAAAGTGCCAGTGCTCTCTATTCAAATGATGCCATACTATTATAGTTTCTAAATTCATATACACCTAATATCATTATAAAAATGAAATAAATAATATAAGTATTAATTATAAATTGATTTTGTCATTCATATGGCCAAATACATCATAAAAATATTCCATTACCTATTGTTTTCCAGTATCTTAGAAGCTCAGAATCCAATTGCATAAATGATTGTCAATGCCCAGTTGAAGAAGCTTCAATATCAGATTCTAAGGGATGACAGTGTTGAAGGCAGAACTGAAATCGATGAATAGCAGTCTTGCATAGCAAATGGGCACTGCACTATCAATACTCCATCTACATGGTGTGGGAGCAGAATCCATAGCCTTCTGCATCAAAGACAATTATGATACTAACACTGCTTTCAAATTCTACAACACAGTGTATCATAAACAAAACAGTTAGTTTTACACTGAAAACTGACTTGGCAAAATGTAAATACTTTTCATCTTCTCTTTGTTGGTGATTTAAAACTGCATAGCTCATCAGATGAGGAACTGAAAGTACAACTGCAAGTTGTCACAGCTTTTTCAGGTGATATTAGAATGTCATTTGGTCTTGATAAATGTGCAAAAGCAACCTTTAAAGTAGGAAAACTGCAGCACCAAGAAATCTGTTTGAAACGAGAATGTCTTATAAAAGAACTTGAGCAAGAGGGAGCATATAAATATTTGGGAATTGATGAAGGCTCAGAAATAAAACATGAACAAATGCATATAAAACTTAGTAAGGAATACTTTAGAAGACTTAAATTAATCCTGAAAACAGTGTTGACATTGAGGAACAAAATCCAGGCTATAAACCAATTTGCTCTTCCTGATTGACTGGCCCCAAAACGTGTTGAATAGATTAGATAGGAAAACAAGAAGGATGCTTCATGCTCACCAAATGATTTATAAAAAATGAGTGCATACCAAGATTATATATTCCCCGTTCCAAAGGAGGGATGGGCCTCCTTGAAATTACAGATTTGCAGTCGTGGGACTCCACACATATTTACTGACCTCACTAGATCCAAATGTACTGAAAGTTTTGAAACATGGGCAGATAAATCAAAGATATGCTTCTGCTACATTAAGCAGAGAAGTTATTGGTTTTAAGCAGGAATGGAAATCAAACCAGAAGTAAATAAAAGTCAGGCAGCAAATGAATGTCCGAAAAAACAAAAGAAAGAATATACAGTGAAGGACCAGATGAGAAGGCAAAAAATGTAGAAGATGCATAAATATAGTTGCAAGTATAGAAAACTTCTGGAAGACCCTCATGTTGATCAGGAACAAATGCAGAAATGGTTAAGGAGAGGCGAATTCAAACCAAGAGATGAAAGGTTAATATTGGCAGCCCAACATAGTGGGCTATGTACACATTGGTTTACAAAGTCCATTGAACATGTGGGAGGAAAAGTGAAATGTAGATTTTGTAAAACCAAATTGGAAACAGTCACACATCTCGTTGCTGGTTGTGACATACTAATGGCAGAAGGACTGTATACTGAGAGGCATAATAATGTGGCAAGACTGTTGCACTGGGGAGTGTGCAAACATTATGATACTGAGGTGGCTGAAAAACGATGGAAACATAAGTCACAAAGCATCATAGAAAATGATGAAGTTTACATCACATGGGATCACCTATTACCAATATTTCAAAAGACAGATGCTAGAAAACCAGATATAGTGGTCCATGAAAAGAAGACAACAGTAGTATTGATCATTGAAAATCGCCACACCCACTGACTACAGCGTCTTGTGTACAGAGACACAAAGTCATAAAATATCAGGATCTGCAGGCAGAAATGAGAGCAATGTGGAAGAAAGATACCCAGACAGTTCCAATAGTAGTAGGAACAACAAGTCTTATAAAAAAGAACCTAAACTTACAATCGTATTCAGATATGTTACCAATACATGTAACCCTGTAGGAACTGCAGGAGGAGTCATTACTGGGCATATTGCTGGCACTGCTAAGAGCACGTTTGGCTGACAAAGATTGAAACCATACTCATTTCATGAACTTTAATAGTACTTTGACTTAGGAATGGGGTCCATTCCTGTCATGGTATTATAAACCCAAAAATTTGGAGAAATTAAAAAATTGCAGTATTCTTAATTTAAAGATTTGGAGAAATTAAAAAAAAATGCAGTAGTCTTAATTCTTGGGATATCCTGCAGAGGATAGCCATATGTTTTACCAGTGTACCAAAGCCTTTACACCTTCTAGGCACTGTACATCAAGCTATGTTCTACATGCAAACTGCAAAGTAAGTATATGACATACGAGTACCTAATCTTCACAACTGAAGTGTCCCAGAAGAAAGCAATAACATTTACAACCAGGAAGGGAAAAAGGAAAAAACAATTTAAGTAAGACTCCTCAGTCAGAAGGAAAGCAACAGAAGACATCAGTGGGTAGGAAGGAGGGACAGAACACTACCTACAGAGAAGCCAGAGGCTAATACCAAAGCTCAGTGGGTGCACAGCAGAGAAACTAATCCCAGCTAAGCCAACAGTATCGTACAATGCACACATACAAAGCAAACAAGTAATGCAAGTAATTTGAAGGAATTTAAATTCATCTGTCTCTCTGGAATTAACTGCTTCCCTGGTTTTCCTTCAAGACTCTTAATCCTCTTATGTCCACTCTGGTTTCCCTGTTGTTCTTTACTTTCACCCCAATGTTATTTCCCTTCCCCATTAATCCTAGTATGTCTACCAATATTATTAATTATTTGTATTAAAGTGTATTTTCTAAACAATAAAATTATTAGTGGTATTTACTTAATTACTGCTGTACCACAGAAACACTACTCTACAACTGGCAAAAATCATCTTTAAAGCAAAATTAGAGTCACTTGAAAACCACGTAAAACGGTCTTCTTTTTCATGTATTTTTCCATTTATCAAGACTTAGCTAGGTCTATCATACCATATTTACCTGCTTTAAGTAGCAGGACTCCATCTACTTTAACATTATCCGCTGTCCCCCAAAGTAAAATATAAAAATAAAAAAAGCATATGTAGGTCTGCATTCCAAATGGTGTTCTGTGTGTGTGTATATATATATATATATATATATATATATATATATATATATATATATATATATATATATATATATATACACACACACACACACACACACACACACACTACTCTTCAAACCTAGACGTTAACAGCACACAAACACTTAAAAGCTAGCAATACACTAGCAGGCAATCTACATGCATGCAATTTGGTTGCTTTTTTGCCTTAAACATCATTTCAAAAGTTAAAATAAATAGAAGTAAAGGAACCAAAACTGTAATGATACAGGACCCCATCCCCAAACCATACAATAACAAAAGCTACTTCTTTCTTTAACTTGTGGCATCCAATATTAAACGAGCACTTAACATGGTTTCTTAGATACGTTTAATGGAATATGAACTATAAATCTATAACAAATGTAAAATCACTGTAAAATCAACCAGTATGCCAAAGCACCAGAATTTTAAATGTAAGGTAGCAAATCTAAACTATGAAAGATCTAAAAGAAAATTCAAAATCAATAAGCTTAACACAGACGATTATGATCAGTTTACCGATCATAGCCAGCTTATTTTGTGTTCGGGACATGGATGGGATTAACCAATCTTAGCCAGCTTATTTTGTGTTCGCGACATGGATGGGATTCAGGAATTACACACAGACACATGCACACTAACCTTTCTCAACTGAACAGACACACGCACCCATACCAATTCAGTCTTTACCAATCTGCCATCTTCATATTTCATATACGAGTGTGGAATGTACTTACACCCGCTTTGGTGTGCGGGCATGCATCACACGCATGGTCCTCCTTAAAGGAGAATACGCTTGCACTGCGGTGTCTAGAAGGCTTTTCTTTTTTTAATTGTTGTAGCTGGCCAACCTCCAGCTGTGAAAGCCCCCACCACTCCCTCACCCTATGGTTCCGGCAACCTTAATGGGCAGGATTACAGAAGTGGGAGGAGGGCACAAATGCAACGGACTCAGAGACAAGGCGCCGAGGAGCACACACTTTATCTTATGGATTAAGAAAAATAAATAAAAGAGCGCCCTTTACAAGGCCAGTCTGTACGGCACCCTAGGCGGTCGCCTAGTTCGCCTATGCCTAAGGCCGACCATGATCTCCATGTTCCAACGAAATCTTTAGCTGTAGTAGTTCTTGTAGTATGTTTGAGCTTACAAGGCTCACTGTAAGAAGCTGATCAAACCCACTGCAGAATGAGAAAGCAGATCCAATTTTTAACAGATTCTCAGCACTGTAACGTAATCTAACCATGTTTCCTTCCTCATTAACTGCTTTTGTTCAAGTTTCTGGTAAAAAAGAAGATAAAAGAAGCATTTTCCTGATGAGATCTGAAGCAGCTGCTGCCATTAGGTACCGCCTTTTTTTTTTTTTACTGTATGGTACTTCTGTCTTTGTCTTTCAGACAATTTACTGCAGGTGATGATTGGTACTAAATAACTCTAAGATGGACTGGGGTGCTTCATTCACAGTGAATCTGTTGGGGATGCTAGTAGGTAGTCTCCATTGGAGGGTATGTAAGGCCCTCCAGATGTATACTTCAAATTTACTATGTCTGTAAACTGTTGGTAAGACAAAAGGGTACACTGTAAAGGATCCGTTTCAACGACAAAAACTAGAATAATACATGTAAGACTGAGCTAGGTTGTTTTGAAGTTACAATTTTACTCCTTAATATATTGCAGTTATGGATATAAAATAATAAGCAAGACAGTTACTTCAAAAAAAAAAAAAAATAAATAAATAAAGCCAGCATACCAAATCAGTGACAATAGTTAGTTATGCTTTCTAATCTACATTAAACAATAATTTAAGGTTTGAGTTAAGAAAAAAGTACTGTATTTATTTATTTAGCAGTTACACAGACTTGATGAAACAAGCATAACAAAGAGTACACAGCAAAGATTAGATGAAAGCAGACTGCGTTTGAGTGCAATCAGTAACATAGCTATCTCTTCAGATTCAGACTTCTGCACTATTTGATGACCTTACAAACCACTCAGTGCAACAAAAGTAACTTCTGAATTCATCATATAGCAGAACTGCTGATCTTCATTAAACAATGCATCCTTGCGTGAATTTCCATTGCAGCACAGAATTTGTCTGTAGTGAGCAAGGACTTGGTTGAAAAGATAAATTCGACACATCTAAATCTGCTGATGGCTATTGCTGTCTACCAATTTCAATAAACACTTTTTTCTTTTATTTTTATTTAAGTTTGAGTCAGTAGAAGATTTTTCATTTTAATTGTAAACCCCATTTTATGTGGCTTACAGATTCTTGGTAAATATGCTTTCTGATTGGTACTGCTAATTATATATCAACACATCTAGGTGGTTGCTTACTACTTCTGCTTTCTAAAACAACACTATAATATTTGTGGCTTTAACAGCAGTAGTTTTCACTGTATATATTGTACAGCCAGAGTTGTGTGTGCTGACATTTATATAACAGTGTTCTGCACTACTGTTTTACTGTTTTCATCCTGAGACCTTAACCCTGCTTCCTTACGCACACACACACACACACACACACGCACACTATACTCATCTACCTCCTTTTGTCAAATTTGTGCCTCATAGGTTCATAGGTTCAAATAGATGTGTACTAGGCTAATGGCCCTGGAGCCTTTACAAGCCTAGCCCATAGGATTACCCTGGCATTGTGCATTGTGCACCTGACCTTAGTTCCCAGTGCCTCTGTCGAGTAGAGCCACTGCAGTGAGCCCTGGGGTGAATTTTCTATTTCCCATCCACTCATCAAGATTTCTCTTGAAGAGGGCCAGTGAGGTGCTCTATTTGACATGTCTGGGAAGTCTATTCCATAGCATGGGCAGTCTCTGGGTCATGAACCTGTCCCTCCAGCATGTTCTGCTGATTGTGGTAATGAAGTTGAGATCTCTGGTACATGTGGTGCAGAGGGAATGGGATTTCTTTAGATGTAGCATTTCTAACAGAGCTTGGTCAGACATGGCTTTGTAAGATATGAGACAGAGAATAGTTGGAGTTTTTTGAGTCTGTCCATATAGGACAAGTGTTTAAGGCCTAGGATCCTCTTTGTGAGGTACTTTTTGGCTGCCTCTCCAATTGTTATAGGTGTCTAGTGAGGCACATGCCAAATGGGGCATTGTACTTGATGATTGGCCTAATGAGGGTAGAGTAGAGGGAGACAATAACCTCTTTCTTCCAGGATGCAAAACCTTTAGTAATGAGATGTGCCACATATAAGCACATTCTGACCACAGTGGCAATGTGGTGGTCAAAAGAGAGGTTGCTGTCTCTTATAACGTCTTCTGTGTTCAGTGGACTACCATTGATGTGGTAATTCATGGGAACTAGGCTTTTCCCAAAGGGGATGACAACACATTTTTTGGCATTGAGCTTAAGGCCATGATTCTGACACCAGTTGCTGGTCTCAGTGAGGCCTTTCTGAAGGATGTCAACATCACTTGGGGAAATAATAATAGCTCCCAACTTGCAATCGTCTGTGAACTTAGTCAGCCAGAGTCCCTTTGTGTTGGCCTGGACTTCAGAGAAGTAGATACCAAACAGGAGAGGACCCAGGACTGAACCCTGTGAGACTCCACTCATGACTGATCAGCAGTCTGACTTGGAGTTAGCTACTTTCACACTGTGGGTTCTATCTGTGAGCCAGTTTGCAACCCACCTAGTGATATACGGGTTGATGCCTAGCTTAGTGAGTTTTTTTATGATTCCTGAGTAGTGAATGGTATCAAAGGCCTTGGTCAGATCAAGGTAGGCTGTAAGAACCACCTTGCCTTCATCCACAGCTCTGGTGACTGACTCAAAGTAGTTGACCAAGTTGAGCAGGCATGATCTACCGTTCACAAAACCAAACTGTGTGGGATCCAGAGTTTGGAGATTCCCTTTATCCTTGTTTATTAGGTCCATGATGATGCATTCCATAGCTTTGCATATCCGACTTGTCAGGCTAATGGGGCGATAGTTCCCAGGGTCTGTAATCACTCCTCCTTTATGGAGAGGAATGACTGTAGCAGTGCACCATTTGGTAGGGACAAAGCCTGAGTTAAGGCTGTGACTGAACAGGGCACACAGGTTAGGTGCCAGTTCTCTCTGTATTTCATGTAGAACACAGCCAGGGATATTCTCAGGTCCCATAGAAGCTGTATTCTTGGCCTTGGATAGTGCTCTTTTAACCTGTGCAGCAGTAATACTGGATGCCTGGCAATCTACTGGTATTGTTATTGGTCCTTTGGGGGGGGAGCGGGGTAAAGTTGGCACTGAATCTGTCGGCCAGTATATTGGCCATATCTGTTTGCTCAGTATAGGAATTACCATTGTGCAGTAACTCAGAGCAAATATATGTATTGTCATGTAGATTCTTTTCATAACTATAGAAGGCCTTGTGGTTGTCTTTACTATCTGCTGCAATTCTGTTTTCATAGCTAGCTTTAGAGGATTTGATGAGGGATCTCAACTTTTTGTTGAGGCTGATAAGGGAGTTTTTCCAGTCTTGGGACTTCACCTTATTCCACATCAGTTTCTTCCTTCTGTTGTAGAGTTTGTTTATGGGAGGGGACCACCAGATTGGCTTCCTTTTTTTGGAGGAGAGCATCTTGGTTCTATTGGGTATGGTGAGATTCATGTATTTGTGTATGTGTTCATACAGTGCATTGGTGTATTATTCGGCCCAAAGTTAGCTTTGGAGAAGTTTTTCATGGTGGTTACCTTTGCAGGGGGGTGGGGGGTGGGTGGGATGTGGATTTCCAAGGTGGTTAGTTTGTAATTGGATCTAACCAGGGAGGAGTTGACTATTGGTGTAGAGCAATGGTTGCCCATGCTAGTAATGACCAGATCAAGGATGTTGCTACCTCTAGTGGGGGTAAGAATGAGCTGGTCCAGGGCACTGGAATTAATGAATTCCAGGAAACGTTGGGCAGGTGTATTGGTACATGAGTAGTTTTCCCAGTTAATGCAGGCATAGTTGAAGTCGCCCAGTATAAGAGTGTTAGGTTGGACCCTAATATTCTCCAGGGTGCTTAGGAATGTGGAGTGTGAGTCTTGGGACATGGTTGTAGACCTATAGCAGGCTACGATCTGAATCGCTGTCTTACCCAATGTTAGCTGCAGCTGAAGTATCTCTGATGCGTTATGTTGGGCAACCAGGCTAGAGGTGTGCGTATCATTTATGAATATGGAAACACCACCGCCTTTGGAGCTTCGGTCCACGTTCTGGGGCTGAAAGGTGTGGAATGTCTTATAGCCTGGTAGTGCAGGACTGCTTTCTGCTGCCTTGAACCAGGTCTCTGTTACAGCACAAATGTCGATATTCTCCATTTTAAGGAGTGCTTTGTGCGAGTGCATTTTGAGATTTAGACTTCTAACATTGAGCAGCATGACCCTCAGATTGCATTTGTTTGTAGCTGTTACAGTAGTAATTTGGTCTTTGGAACACTGCCTAATAAAGGCACTACAGGGGTGGCAAGAGCCTTGGCCAGTATCCAGAAACCCAGGGGTGACAGATGCAGGCCATCTCTGGCAAAGCATCGAGGTCTGTCAATCATGTCATCCCAGGCAGATAGATACTGGATTCCCTTAGAAGGACACCAGAAACTTAGCCAACTGTTGAAATCAATCATTTTCTGCTTGTACTGTGGTATCATTCTGGGTGATGGGAGGATGCTGCTCAGGGCTAGGGTCATACCTGTCTGGACTACAGAATCGGAGAGCTCCTCCATGTCTCTTTTCATGTAGTCCAGGGAGGTATGTCTCAGATCATTCACACCCACATGTACAATGACAGGGTCATATTTGTATGTGTTTTTGAGGGACCTGAGTGCATGCGTTATGTCAGATCCTGGCACCTGACAGGCAGCTGACTGTTAATTTCTCCTTATTCAACCAAGTGAGTGGGACATCAGTGCGCTTCACTATCGAGTCACCTATGACTAGTGTGTTGGGCATGCTGTTTTGCCTTAGGGGCTTTGGTTGAGTAGCACACTGTTTAGGAGAGTTATGTGTCTCATGATTAGTGTTGTGCTGTGGTGCTCAAGTGTGTTTCTGCCTTGGAGGCCTCTGCTATTTGGGTAGATTTCTATTGAGAGCCTCCACGAAGGTGGGTGTGTGGTTTGTGTTTTTATGTGAAGGCAGTGCTGGTGTGTGTTCTGGAGGGCTATGTGTTCCATGTGGTGTGATGCAAGTGTTGACTTTCTCCTCTTGACCAGCTATTCTCTTGGCTGGAGAGTGCATGGCTTCCAATATGGATATATAAGTGCATCACTCACAAGTCTGAGTGTTGGGAGGTAAGAGGAGAGGGTTGTCGGTGTACATGAGGCAGTTGCTACATTGCCTCAGGATGCCCAAGTTCACCAGGTTAATAGGACAAAGCACAGGGAACTATCCTTTAGACATGCCTGGAGGGGTGGGCATTAATAACAAGTACTGGAGGTGTTTCCTTGTAGAATGTTTAGTGCTGGTAGGACTTTTGTGTGCTACAGTTATTGCTACATGAAGTCTGGTAAAGCACTAGACTAATATTCTAGTAAAAGTACAGGAGAGGAGAGAACTAGCAGATCTAATGGAAAATTTGAAGAGCAGACTTTGGCACCACTCAAAAGCTTATAAACAGTCCTGGATACAACAAATATGTATCTAGACTAGACTAATTACAGGAAAGGAAGGAAACAAGCATAAACTCGGGCTTTTAAACCAGAAAGTTGAAAGAGATGGAAAAACTGCCCAAATGGCCAAAAAACTACAATTTCTGGGCCAGAAACCACTCCTCTTGTGGTAGATAGGCTACCAACTGTTTACCACTCCCACTGATAAGCTAAATGGCTTCCCTCCAACACAGAAAGGCATGGAGGGCTCAGAAGCTTACAAACAGTCCTGGATACAGCAAATCTGTATCTAGACTAGACTAGTTACAGGGAAGGTGGGAAACAACTGCAAACACCAAGACAACAGGAACTGCCAAATGACTATGAACTCTCCTCAAGGACAGCAAAAACGGATGGAAACACTCGCCACTCCAGAGACCAGTCTTACGTCACCAAAATGGATTACAATCTTTTATTAAGCATCAAATACTCCAAGACCATGAACGCTTTAGTAAAATAACACACTGCGTTTTCGTCACACATAGACTTCATCAGATACCCCAATGCATCCTTTCCAATATCATTTTATAGTCTCACTAATTGAATAATTAGTGTTCCAATTACATCTAATTGACATTTAAAGCTGAAATTGAGATGTTGCTTACCCACAGTAATGCTTTGTCATTGAATACATATTACACACGAAATATATAAGGAAAAAAATTATATAAAAGTATCTATAATGATTTAAAATACCATATTTCAACAACTAAATTAATAAATATGTTAATAAATATAAATATATAAATATTCCATTAAATATTCCTATAAATATATGCATCACAATATAACTCATTCTATAAAAATATTTTAAAACCTCATTATTTATATAAAAAAGTCACTTTTAAAAACACAATTAGGGGAACTTTTTGTTAAATATTAAAATACTATAGTAAATGCATTATGAATTCATGAATATACTTGAAAACTGTTTTAAACTGTTTTAAAAATCCTTTCAAGATATTTTAACATACAAACTAGTCTATAGAATAATGTAGTGGAGACCTCTAGTGGCCAAGCCAAATATGTATCATTTCTTATAATTTAGCTGCTCTTAATTTTAATAAGGGTAGTATAGAGATGCTATCATTTAACCCAGGCCATTTGTCCGCGTTCAATGCCACTTGCCACCATAGCTCTCTATATTCTATCCTGGTCTCCCAGGGCCCCTCTAATATCTACTGGAATATGTTCTACAATTAGAAATTTAAATTTATATTCCTTACAAAGTTTACTATGCTTGTATAGGGCATTACTCTCTTTCTTTACTGAAATCTCATATATGTGTTCATAAATCCGTTTTTAGAGCTCTTTCAGATTTACCAATGTAGAAAGAGCCACATTTCTCACAATAAGCAAGGTATACTATGCCTTTTGTATCACAATTAAAATATCCTGTACTATATACCTTTCTATTTCTACTTTGAATATAGTATCCTTCTTCATTAGATATATAACTACACTGGGCACAGTGACCACACTTATACGTGCCCTTCTTATCATTATTTTTGTTTTATTAGTAACCTTTTTCTTATTTTCCAAAATGTTGCCCATATTCCTTGAATTTCTATAGATAATTTTCTTAGGAATATTTGATATGTTTTCTATATCTGAAAATGTCACAAATTTATCCCATTCTTTGAAAAATATTTTGCTTATTCCACTATTTATATTATTATATTCTAACACTAATGCTTGGGAATAAACATCAGAACTATTACTATTGATACTACTTTGTCTAGTATCAATGGTGGGATTTCTTGTAACTCCACATTCTTGTCCTTTGTATATAGGTTGAAACCTACCTTTCCTTCCTTCCTTCACCTCCATTTTTATTTTTTCAACAAAATCCTTGGGGTAGCCTCTCTCCCAAAACATTTTTTCTAAAAAGTCACATTCACTTTTAAAATCCTGTTCTAAACTTGTCATATGGCTACCCCTTACGAATTGTCCTTTAACAATACTTTTCTTACAATGTTTCGGGTGCGCACTAGTATAGTGTAGGAAAGAGTTACAATACATAGGTTTCCTATATATTTTGGATTCATAATGTCCTTCCCCTTTGTAAAATTCAATATCTAAATATATTAAACTAGATTCTGACACATGATGTGTAAATCGTAAGAAACTAGTGGTAGAATTTAAATATTCCATAAATTCAGACAATTTGTCCCTTCCAGCAGTCCAAATGATAACTATATCGTCCAAAATCTCCTATACATAGTCCAACATACATTGTAAATGGAGTTGAGGACGTATTTTTCTTCCCAAAATGCTAAGATGAGATTAGCATATGTGGGGGCACAAGCTGCCCCCATAGCTACCCCTTGGATCTGCTGGAAGAATTCACCTTTAAAGTAAATAAAATTATTATTTAAGACCAGATCCATAAGCCACAGACATGCTAACTTGTCATTCTTGCCCATATGTCCATAATCAAACACTATTTCTTCCAATATAATTTTTCCTTCCCCGTGGGGTATGGAAGAAAATAAATCCACTATATCGATGGTTAAAAACAAGATATTATCTTGCCATTCACAATTATTTAAATCCTTTAGTAGCTCCCATGAATCCTTTAAGATGTTGGGTCTTTCCATCCATATAGGTTTTAACTTCTTATCCACATATTTAGCCAAGGTCTCTGTTTTAGAGCCTTCGCTGACACTATGGGTCTCAATGGGGGTCCATAGGGTTTTGTGGATTTTTGGTATCCCAAAGATCACCGGGACCTTTGGTTTGTCCACCTTTAAAAACCCATAACTACTAGGACTTATTAATCCTTCTTGTTCCATATCATGTAAGGCCATATCTATTCTATGATAGGCTATGTTAATCTCATTTCCAGACACAGTCCTATACCTATTCTCATCCCATAAATGTGTATACATTTTACTATCATAAAGAATACAGTCCATCAATATGATACCCCCACCCTTGTCGGGCTTCATTATTCTTATTTCTTTATTATTCTTGATCTCATATAATAAATCCTTTTCTTTCTTAGTTAAATTGTCGCAAGATTTTTTTGAGTTACACATCTCTCATTTCTTTTTCAACCACTTTTTCTAAATTTTTTATCTGTGGGTGTAATGGTGGGTTATATGTACTTTTTCTCTTCAAAACCTCACCATCTCCCCCATTCCTTGTATTATTTATACATGGCCACATCACCTTAAAATTAACTTTTCTCAAAAAAAGTTTTATATCCAAAAGGCTTTTAGCCATATCTCCATTGTTGTTAGGTATGAACTTCAAACCCTTGGAAAAAAGAGAAAAATGTTCCTTTTCTATTATTACACTACTAAAATTATAGATACTGAAATTATCCCTAGTGAGACAAACCTTATTGATAAGTCCATTCCCCTCATCTATCGGGAGGTCCGGGTCAGGGTTCAATAATATTTCCCCCTCCCCCTTCTGCCTCCCCTCCACTGAAAATTCACATTCTGTGGTCCCTGTTTATTAATTAAACGTTCGACCTCCGTAAGGAGGGAAAGCTTCATCATATTCCTTATCATTCTCACTATAATTTTCATCATTTTCATTATATCCCATAGCCCCCACTTCCTCTATCTCATTATTAATATCCACATATGTATTACCATAACTTTTGTATGACCCCTGAGGTTTGGGATAACTAGTGTGGGTATTATATTCATGTATGTCTCTTTCCAATTTTTAATTTTTCTCTGAATGAGATCATTACATCTCTGTTCAACATTCTTCCTAATGTTAAAATATTTACATTTCTCTTCGTGTACACTAAACATTAAATCCCTGGATGCATTGGTCCAACTGTTCGATATCTTTATGCATACCATCCAATATTCTCACATTTTCCTTGATAATTAATTTGAGCATATCCAAACCACATTTATTAAAAATACTGATTAATTCTTTGTAATAATTAGAGCCAACCATGACATTATTAGGAAATTTGAAGACCCTCAGGCCTTTAGGTACAATTTCCTTCACAATACATTCATTGAGATACTCATTCTCAATGACTAATGCTCTGGAATTTATACATTAAACTATTAAGATTATTTAACTTTTGCTTATATGTCCCGTTCACAACATTAATACCATTGTCATTATGTCCATAAAAATTAATACTCGGCTTGGAGCGTAACCAATCAAGACTGTCTATGGTTACATTATTAACTCCCAAATGGTTCACAGTACCTGTTGGATTAACGTTATCGCCATTACCGTTGCTTCCAGCGTCTCTTTCTTGTTGTTCCGTCATATCTTCCCCAAATAAACAGGGTGTGTTGGAAGGATGGAACGTATTCTCTATTCCAGGGTCGCCGATCCTATTCCTTAGGCCCATATAATATAATAATATAAATAGTGGAATAAGCAAAATATTTTTCAAAGAATGGGATAAATTTGTGACATTTTCAGATATAGAAAACATATCAAATATTCCTAAGAAAATTATCTATAGAAATTCAAGGAATATGGGCAACATTTTGGAAAATAAGAAAAAGGTTACTAATAAAAACAAAAATAATGATAAGAAGGGCACGTATAAGTGCGGTCACTGTGCCCAGTGTAGTTATATATCTAATGAAGAAGGATACTATATTCAAAGTAGAAATAGAAAGGTATATAGTACAGGATATTTTAATTGTGATACAAAAGGCATAGTATACCTTGCTTATTGTGAGAAATGTGGCTCTTTCTACATTGGTAAATCTGAAAGAGCTCTAAAAACGGATTTATGAACACATATATGAGATTTCAGTAAAGAAAGAGAGTAATGCCCTATACAAGCATAGTAAACTTTGTAAGGAATATAAATTTAAATTTCTAATTGTAGAACATATTCCAGTAGATATTAGAGGGGCCCTGGGAGACCAGGATAGAATATAGAGAGCTATGGTGGCAAGTGGCATTGAACGCGGACAAATGGCCTGGGTTAAATGATAGCATCTCTATACTACCCTTATTAAAATTAAGAGCAGCTAAATTATAAGAAATGATACATATTTGGCTTGGCCACTAGAGGTCTCCACTACATTATTCTATAGACTAGTTTGTATGTTAAAATATCTTGAAAGGATTTTTTAAAACAGTTTAAAACAGTTTTCAAGTATATTCATGAATTCATAATGCATTTACTATAGTATTTTAATATTTAACAAAAGTTCCCTAATTGTGTTTTTAAAAGTGACTTTTTATATAAATAATGAGGTTTTAAAATATTTTATAGAATGAGTTATATTGTGATGCATATATTTATAGGAATATTTAATGGAATATTTATATATTTATATTTATTAACATATTTATTAATTTAGTTGTTGAAATATGGTATTTTAAATCATTATAGATACTTTTATATAATTTTTTTCCTTATATATTTCATGTGTAATATGTATTCAATGACAAAGCATTACTGTGGGTAAGCAACATCTCAATTTCAGCTTTAAATGTCAATTAGATGTAATTGGAACACTAATTATTCAATTAGTGAGACTATAAAATGATATTGGAAAGGATGCATTGGGGTATCTGATGAAGTCTATGTGACGAAACGCAGTGTGTTATTTTACTAAAGCGTTCATGGTCTTGGAGTATTTGATGCTTAATAAAGATTGTAATCCATTTTGGTGACGTAAGACTGGTCTCTGGAGTGGCGAGTGTTTCCATCCGTTTTTGCTGTCCTTGAGGAGAGTTCGTGGGAAACAACTGCAAACTATATCTTTTAAACCAGAAAGTTGAAAGAAATGGAAAAACTGCCCAAATGGCCAATAAACTACACTTTCTAGACCAGAAATCACTCTTGTGGTAGATAGGCTACCTAGTGCTTACCACTCCCACTGATAAGCTAGAAGGCTTCCGTCCAACACAGAAAGGCTTAGAGGGCTCAGACGCTTATGAAGAGTCTTGGATACAGCAAATCTGTATCTGGCCCAGACTAGTTACATGAAAGGTGGGAAACATGTGCAAATACAGGCTTTTTAAACCAGAAAGTTGAAAGAGATGGAAAGAACTGCCAAAATGGCCAATAAACTACAATTTCTGGGACAGAAACCACTCCTCTTGTTTTAGATAGGCTACCTAGTGCTTACTGTTCCCACTGACAAGCTAGAAGGCTTGCCTCTGACACAGAAAGGCTTGGGAGGATCAGAAGCTTATAAACAGTCCTGGATATAGGAAATATGTATCTGGATTAGACTAGTTACAGAAAAGGTGGGAAACAAGCGCAAATGTGGGCTTTTAAACCAGAAAGTTGAAAGAGATGGAAAGAAACTGCAGAAACAGCCAATAAACTACACATTCTGGGCCAGAAACCACTCCTCCTGTGGTAGATAGGCTACCTAGTACTTACCACTCCCACTGATAAGCAAGAAGGCTTCCTTCCAACACAGAAAGACTTGGGGGGCTCAGAAGCTTACAAACAGTCCTGGGTACAGTGAATCTGAATATGGACTAGAGTAGTTACAGGAAATGCAGGAAACAAGCTTAGAATTTTTTTTTTACAGAAAAGCAGCTAAAACAGCACTAAAAACAATTCAAGTGTGGTGCAAGCTAGCAGAATTGAGTGTGCAGCAATATTAAAGAAAATACAGTTTAAATAAATGCAGTTTATTCAAACTGTAATCTGAAATAAATTTAATTATTGTTTTATTCAACTCTGAACAGTTAAAAAGTGCCAAAAATATATTTATCAGCTGAGAAGCACACTCAGTCAGAAAACAAGGAGCTTCTAGCAATGTTTTTTTTTAGTAAAGTGGAAAGGGAGAAAGGAGAAACAGAAGATAATTCAAGGTTAAGAACCTAAGTGATTTGGTCTTCAGAAATGTTCTCTCTGTATTAGGTAGAATGAGCCAATGACACTAGACTGGGATAGAGCTGGGATAGAGCTGAACAGATGGGACTGGTAGGAGTGTATGAAATCAAAATATGATCTCAACGTACTTGGTTGAGTGAGCAAATGAGATGGACCTAGGAGGAGTGTTCAAACACAAATTTGCAGGAGGGGCAGGCAATTCTAAAGCCACCAAGATAACTGCAGAGAGACAGAGACATGACAATATTCAATGAAACAAATAAATAAACAGAAAAATAAAATGCAGTACTATATTTTAACACTGTAAGTTTGTACTTAACTCAGCTTGTAATACAGTTGATTGCAGGTATATAGCAGCCAACCAAACAGCTCAGATATTGAGCAGAAATAAATTCAACCAAGTGAGAAAATATAAACTGGTGCCAGGAATCAGGGTCTGCTCTCCTTGCCTTATGAAAAAAATGTTGGATTGTCTTTAGTACTGCTGGAATTTTAGCACTTTTTGAAAGACAGCGAGAGAGAGAGAAACAGAGAAACAGAAAGACTGCCTTCTTAGCACATAGGTCTAACAACAGCAAAAAAATATTCCCCTGACTTGAAGGCTGACATCTACACATTTGATACTTGCAGCACAAAATCTTACTTTTTCTTATAGCAAAGCCCTACCAGTAGTATGAAAAGGTTACCTAAAATTCTAGGAACTAGCTTTGCATTTAAGGTCTTTATCTTCTTCCATTCTCTAACCCAAACAACACAATGAAATTTTTAGATGTAGAGAGGCAGTGCAGAATATAGTCCTTTTCCTAAATTCATTAGAAAATGTAGTCCTTTTTATTCTCTCTGTTTTCCATATAATTAATGAATTTGACTATTTAGACAAATAATGTGTACCTAACTGGTAAATGCAAACAAACAAAAAATGCAAATAAGGAAATAGGCCATGTCCTTCCATACTTTAACCTGCTTTTAGAAGGGATCTGGAATATAGTTTGTCATTACCATGCATTTCAATTCTTTTATTCCACCAAATGAAAAATGTTTTCAAGAAATGTAATAGCTATCTCCTTTTAAAAAATGTCACTGGAGGGCATTTTGAGAGCAGATGGCATAAAGGTTAAGGTCTTTACCACCCGTGCGCAAGGTACAAGGTTCAGTCCTGATGTCCGACCAGTACCTGTTTATAGTTTGCTGTGTATGCTTCTATAGTAGCAGTTATTGTTCTAGATATATGAACAATTATTTGTACTGGGACATAATAACTTAGTTTTGTCAAAATTTCAGGATGCATTGATGTAAAGATAGAAGGTAAGCTCTCAGAATTGTTGTGAAGGTAAACAGAATGCATACAAATGTCTTCAGTGTATACAAATACATTGGTCAGTCTCAGAGCAAAATAAAAAGAGTTATGAATACAAAACCAGCCAAGAAGACTGCCATCTACAATGCTAATATCAAAGCTCAGTGGGTGCACAGCAGAGAAACTAATCCCAGCTAAGCCAACAGTATCATACAATGCACACATACAAAGCAAACAAGTAATGCAAGTAATTTGAAGGATTTTAAATTCATCTGTCTCTCTGGAATTAACTGCTTCCCTGGTTTTCCTTCAAGACTCTTAATCCTCTTATGTCCACTTTGGTTTCCCTGTTGTTCTTTACTTTCACCCCAATGTTATTTCCCTTCCCCATTAATCCTAGTATGTCTACCAATATTATTAATTATTTGTATTAAAGTGTATTTTCTAAACAATAAAATTATTAGTGGTATTTACTTAATTACTGCTGTACCACAAAAACACTACTCTACAACTGGCAAAATCATCTTTAAAGCAAAATTAGAGTCACTTGAAAACCACGTAAAACGGTCTTCTTTTTCATGTATTTTTCCATTTATCAAGACTTAGCTAGGTCTATCATACCATATTTACCTGCTTTAAGTAGCAGGACTCCATCTACTTTAACATTATCCGCTGTCCCCCAAAGTAAAATATAAAAATAAAAAAAGCATATGTAGGTCTGCATTCCAAATGGTGTTCTGTGTGTGTGTATATATATATATATATATATATATATATATATATATATATATATATATATATATATATACATACACACACACACACACACACACACACACTACTCTTCAAACCTAGACGTTAACAGCATACAAACACTTAAAAGCTAGCAATACACTAGCAGGCAATCTACATGCATGCAATTTGGTTGCTTTTTTGCCTTAAACATCATTTCAAAAGTTAAAATAAATAGAAGTAAAGGAACCAAAACTGTAATGATACAGGACCCCATCCCCAAACCATACAATAACAAAAAGCTACTTCTTTCTTTAACTTGTGGCATCCAATATTAAACGAGCACTTAACATGGTTTCTTAGATACGTTTAAGGGAATATGAACTATAAATCTATAACAAATGTAAAATCACTGTAAAATCAACCAGTATGCCAAAGCACCAGAATTTTAAATGTAAGGTAGCAAATCTAAACTATGAAAGATCTAAAAGAAAATTCAAAATCAATAAGCTTAACACAGACGATTATGATCAGTTTACCGATCATAGCCAGCTTATTTTGTGTTCAGGACATGGATGGGATTAACCAATCTTAGCCAGCTTATATTGTGTTCGCGACATGGATGGGATTCATGAATTACACACAGACACATGCACACTAACCTTTCTCAACTGAACAGACACACGCACCCATACCAATTCAGTCTTTACCAATCTGCCATCTTCATATTTCATATACGAGTGTGGAATGTACTTACACCCGCTTTGGTGTGCGGGCATGCATCACACGCATGGTCCTCCTTAAAGGAGAATACGCTTGCACTGCGGTGTCTAGAAGGCTTTTCTTTTTTTAATTGTTGTAGCTGGCCAACCTCCAGCTGTGAAAGCCCCCGCCACTCCCTCACCCTATGGTTCCGGCAACCTTAATGGGCAGGATTACAGAAGTGGGAGGAGGGCACAAATGCAACGGACTCAGAGACAAGGCGCCGAGAGGAGCACACACTTTATCTTATGGATTAAGAAAAATAAATAAAAGAGCGCCCTTTACAAGGCCAGTCTGTACGGCACCCTAGGCGGTCGCCTAGTTCGCCTATGCCTAAGGCCGACCGTGATCTCCATGTTCCAGCGAAATCTTTAGCTGTAGTAGTTCTTGTAGTATGTTTGAGCTTACAAGGCTCACTGTAAGAAGCTGATCAAACCCACTGCAGAATGAGAAAACAGATCCAATTTTTAACAGATTCTCAGCACTGTAACGTAATCTAACCATGTTTCCTTCCTCTTTAACTGGTTTTGTTCAGGTTTCTGGTAAAAAAGAAGATAAAAGAAGCATTTTCCTGATGAGATCTGAAGCAGCTGCTGCCATTAGGTACCGCCTTTTTTTTTTTTTACTGTATGGTACTTCTGTCTTTGTCTTTCAGACAATTTACTGCAGGTGATGATTGGTACTAAATAACTCTAAGATGGACTGGGGTGCTTTATTCACAGTGAATCTGTTGGGGATGCTAGTAGGTAGTCTCCATTGGAGGGTATGTAAGGCCCTCCAGATGTATACTTCAAATTTACTATGTCTGTAAACTGTTGGTAAGACAAAAGGGTACACTGTAAAGGATCCGTTTCAACGACAAAAACTAGAATAATACATGTAAGACTGAGCTAGGTTGTTTTGAAGTTACAATTTTACTCCTTAATATATTGCAGTTATGGATATAAAATAATAAGCAAGACAGTTACTTCAAAAAAAATAAATAAATAAAAAAAGCCAGCATACCAAATCAGTGACAATAGTTAGTTATGCTTTCTAATCTACATTAAACAATAATTTAAGGTTTGAGTTAAGAAAAAAGTACTGTATTTATTTATTTAGCAGTTACACAGACTTGATGAAACAAGCATAACAAAGAGTACACAGCAAAGATTAGATGAAAGCAGACTGCGTTTGAGTGCAATCAGTAACATAGCTATCTCTTCAGATTCAGACTTCTGCACTATTTGATGACCTTACAAACCACTCAGTGCAACAAAAGTAACTTCTGAATTCATCATATAGCAGAACTGCTGATCTTCATTAAACAATGCATCCTTGCGTGAATTTCCATTGCAGCACAGAATTTGTCTGTAGTGAGCAAGGACTTGGTTGAAAAGATAAATTCGACACATCTAAATCTGCTGATAGCTATTGCTGTCTACCAATTTCAATAAACACTTTTTCTTTTATTTTTATTTAAGTTTTAGTCAGTAGAAGATTTTTCATTTTAATTGTAAACCCCATTTTATGTGGCTTACAGATTCTTGGTAAATATGCTTTTTGATTGGTACTGCTAATTATATATCAACACATCTAGGTGGTTGCTTACTACATCTGCTTTCTAAAACAACACTATAATATTTGTGGCTTTAACAGCAGTAGTTTTCACTGTATATATTGTACAGCCAGAGTTGTGTGTGCTGACATTTCTATAACAGTGTTCTGCACTACTGTTTTACTGTTTTCATCCTGAGACCTTAACCCTGCTTCCTTACACACACACACACACACACACACACTATACTCATCTACCTCCTTTTGTCAAATTTGTGCCTCATAGGTTCTTAGGTTCAAATAGATGTGTACTAGGCTAATGGCCCTGCAGCCTTTACAAGCCTAGCCCATAGGATTACCCTGGCATTGTGCATTGTGCACCTGACCTTAGTTCCCAGTGCCTCTGTCGAGTAGAGCCACTGCAGTGAGCCCTGGGGTGAATTTTCTATTTCCCATCCACTCATCAAGATTTCTCTTGAAGAGGGCCAGTGAGGTGCTCTATTTGACATGTCTGGGAAGTCTATTCCATAGCATGGGCAGTCTCTGGGTCATGAACCTGTCCCTCCAGCATGTTCTGCTGATTGTGGTAATGAAGTTGAGATCTCTGGTACATGTGGTGCAGAGGGAATGGGATTTCTTTAGATGTAGCATTTCTAACAGAGCTTGGTCAGAAATGGCTTTGTAAGATATGAGACAGAGAATAGTTGGAGTTTTTTGAGTCTGTCCATATAGGACAAGTGTTTAAGGCCTAGGATCCTCTTTGTGAGGTACTTTTTGGCTGCCTCTCCAATTGTTATAGGTGTCTAGTGAGGCACATGCCAAATGGGGCATTGTACTCGATGACTGGCCTAATGAGGGAAGAGTAGAGGGAGACAATAACCTCTTTCTTCCAGGATGCAAAACCTTTAGTAATGAGATGTGCCACATATAAGCACATTCTGACCACAGTGGCAATGTGGTGGTCAAAAGAGAGGTTGCTGTCTCTTATAACGTCTTCTGTGTTCAGTGGACTACCATTGATGTGGTAATTCATGGGAACTAGGCTTTTCCCAAAGGGGATGACAACACATTTTTTGGCATTGAGCTTAAGGCCATGATTCTGACACCAGTTGCTGGTCTCAGTGAGGCCTTTCTGAAGGATGTCAACATCACTTGGGGAAATAATAATAGCTCCCAACTTGCAATCGTCTGTGAACTTAGTCAGCCAGAGTCCCTTTGTGTTGGCCTGGACTTCAGAGAAGTAGATACCAAACAGGAGAGGACCCAGGACTGAACCCTGTGAGACTCCACTCATGACTGATCAGCAGTCTGACTTGGAGTTAGCTACTTTCACACTGTGGGTTCTATCTGTGAGCCAGTTTGCAACCCACCTAGTGATATACGGGTTGATGCCTAGCTTAGTGAGTTTTTTTATGATTCCTGAGTAGGGAATGGTATCAAAGGCCTTGGTCAGATCAAGGTAGGCTGTAAGAACCACCTTGCCTTCATCCACAGCTCTGGTGACTGACTCAAAGTAGTTGACCAAGTTGAGCAGGCATGATCTACCGTTCACAAAACCAAACTGTGTGGGATCCAGAGTTTGGAGATTCCCTTTATCCTTGTTTATTAGGTCCATGATGATGCATTCCATAGCTTTGCATATCCGACTTGTCAGGCTAATGGGGTGATAGTTCCCAGGGTCTGTAATCACTCCTCCTTTATGGAGAGGAATGACTGTAGCAGTGCACCATTTGGTAGGGACAAAGCCTGAGTTAAGGCTGTGACTGAACAGGGCACACAGGTTAGGTGCCAGTTCTCTCTGTATTTCATATAGAACACAGCCAGGGATATTCTCAGGTCCCATAGAAGCTGTATTCTTGGCCTTGGATAGTGCTCTTTTAACCTGTGCAGCAGTAATACTGGGTGCCTGGCAATCTACTGGTATTGTTACTGGTCCTTTGGGGGGGGAGCGGGGTAAAATTGGCACTGAATCTGTCGGCCAGTATATTGGCCATATCTGTTTGCTCAGTATAGGAATTACCATTGTGCAGTAACTCAGAGCAAATATGTGTATTGTCATGTAGATTCTTTACATAACTATAGAAGGCCTTGTGGTTGTCTTTACTATCTGCTGCAATTCTGTTTTCATAGCTAGCTTTAGAGGATTTGATGAGGGATCTCAACTTCTTGTTGAGGCTGATAAGGGAGTTTTTCCAGTCTTGGGACTTCACCTTATTCCACATCAGTTTCTTCCTTCTGTTGTAGAGTTTGTTTATGGGAGGGGACCACCAGATTGGCTTCCTTTTTTTGGAGGAGAGCATCTTGGTTCTATTGGGTATGGTGAGATTCATGTATTTGTGTATGTGTTCATACAGTGCATTGGTGTATTATTCGGCCCAAAGTTAGCTTTGGAGAAGTTTTTCATGGTGGTTACCTTTGCAGGGGGGTGGGGGGTGGGGTGGGATGTGGATTTCCAAGGTGGTTAGTTTGTAATTGGATCTAACCAGGGAGGAGTTGACTATTGGTGTAGAGCAATGGTTGCCCATGCTAGTAATGACCAGATCAAGGATGTTGCTACCTCTAGTGGGGGTAAGAATGAGCTGGTCCAGGGCACTGGAATTAATGAATTCCAGGAAACGTTGGGCAGGTGTATTGGTACATGAGTAGTTTTCCCAGTTAATGCAGGCATAGTTGAAGTCGCCCAGTATAAGAGTGTTAGGTTGGACCCTAATATTCTCCAGGGTGCTTAGGAATGTGGAGTGTGAGTCTTGGGACATGGTTGCAGACCTATAGCAGGCTACGATCTGAATCGCTGTCTTACCCAATGTTAGCTGCAGCTGAAGTATCTCTGATGCGTTATGTTGGGCAACCAGGCTAGAGGTGTGCGTATCATTTATGAATATGGAAACACCACCGCCTTTGGAGCTTCGGTCCACGTTCTGGGGCTGAAAGGTGTGGAATGTCTTATAGCCTGGTAGTGCAGGACTGCTTTCTGCTGCCTTGAACCAGGTCTCTGTTACAGCACAAATGTCGATATTCTCCATTTTAAGGAGTGCTTTGTGCGAGTGCATTTTGAGATTTAGACTTCTAACGTTGAGCAGCATGACCCTCAAATTGCATTTGTTTGTAGCTGTTACAGTAGTAATTTGGTCTTTGGAACACTGCCTAATAAAGGCACTACAGGGGTGGCAAGAGCCTTGGCCAGTATCCAGAAACCCAGGGGTGACAGATGCAGGCCATCTCTGGCAAAGCATCGAGGTCTGTCAATCATGTCATCCCAGGCAGATAGATACTGGATTCCCTTAGAAGGACACCAGAAACTTAGCCAACTGTTGAAATCAATCATTTTCTGCTTGTACTGTGGTATCATTCTGGGTGATGGGAGGATGCTGCTCAGGGCTAGGGTCATACCTGTCTGGACTACAGAATCGAGAGCTCCTCCATGTCTCTTTTCATGTAGTCCAGGGAGGTACGTCTCAGATCATTCACACCCACATGTACAATGACAGGGTCATATTTGTATGTGTTTTTGAGGGACCTGAGTGCATGCGTTATGTCAGATCCTGGCACCTGACAGGCAGCTGACTGTTAATTTCTCCTTATTCAACCAAGTGAGTGGGACATCAGTGCGCTTCACTATCGAGTCACCTATGACTAGTGTGTTGGGCATGCTGTTTTGCCTTAGGGGCTTTGGTTGAGTAGCACACTGTTTAGGAGAGTTATGTGTCTCATGATTAGTGTTGTTCTGTGGTGCTCAAGTGTGTTTCTGCCTTGGAGGTCTCTGCTGTTTGGGTAGATTTCTATTGAGAGCCTCCACGAAGGTGGGTGTGTGGTTTGTGTTTTTATGTGAAGGCAGTGCTGGTGTGTGTTCTGGAGGGCTATGTGTTCCATGTGATGTGGTGCAAGTGTTGACTTTCTCCTCTTGACCAGCTATTCTCTTGGCTGGAGAGTGCGTGGCTTCCAATATGGATATATAAGTGCATCACTCACAAGTCTGAGTGTTGGGAGGTAAGAGGAGAGGGTTGTCGGTGTACATGAGGCAGTTGCTACATTGCCTCAGGATGCCCAAGTTCACCAGGTTAATAGGACAAAGCA